>NC_056727.1:551230212-551290212 GCF_019279795.1 Protopterus annectens
TTTGATATTTTTTCCTTTGACAGATTGGTCCTTCGGACCGGAACCTTCTCTGTCAGATGGGCCAGGTGGTTGAAACCGTATGGGGAAGAAACCAAATCGGTTCTTCTTATCTGAAAAGTCCTCAGACTGAATTGCCATTCAAAAGAGGCCAGCCACTTTCTGATCTGCGACTGAAGGACAGGTCTCCGCGAACTGGTGATCAATCACGTGGGCTCAGGTAAGGTGAATGTACTTTTTTCTGTTTTAGATCAAGGACTTGATATGTATCGTTTGTGTTAGATTGTATTTTTCTTACAAGCCAGGGACAAAAAAAATTACTGTGTTGTCATAGATCAGGAGAAACAGAATAAGTAAGCAGTCATTCTGAAGAGACTATAACAAAATCTGTGGTACCACGTTAAAAAATAAGAGAGGTCACGTAACGATAAAAGGGTAGAACAAAATGGGCAATAACTGCACAAAAGGACCCCAAAATCCGCCGTTAACAGAAGACGCAAAATACACGCAGTCGCAGCGCGCCGACAATATTAAATATTATTCAAAATGGGTTACTAAGTACGAATTAGATGGAAAATTAGAAAAATCCTTGCTTATCAAACTTATCAAACAACTCAAAACCGATTCCAAAGGTTGGGTAAAAACGCAACGTAAATTAGGAATTCCTCAGGCACACAGGTGGATTGAGGAGGTAAACCGTAGGGAACAAAAGAACAAAAATTCAAAAGCAATGTTTTTAGACAAGGAGGACAATAACTCAGTAATAGCATCAGCACCTCAGCCTCTCTTACCGGAATATGAAGCAAGTGAACAAGTTAGTCCACCCCCACGATATCCTGTGGTCACTTAAGATAGAGGCATTATGAAAATAAAACCGTTTATTCGAGATCCAATCGAGACCAGGTCTTGAACAAAGGCAGGTAACTGAAATAAAGACATCGAGTTATGGCAAATGGTTAAAAATTCACGATCTATAAGTGAAGGAGAAGAAATATGTCCACTTATATAAGTACCCAACCCTCAGGCAGGTTAGGACAATCAGGACTCAACTATTTTAGTGTACAGACCTTGGACTCCGGAGGATATCCGGAAAGCCACTAAGGGAATTCCCCATCCAAAGGTTAATTTTAGAAAATTCTCTGAAGATTCACAAGGAATGGGGCTGAGTTACAACTTAAACGGAGAAGAGGTAGAAAAGGTAGTTAGACAAATAGTAGGGCCAGATTGGCATATGATTAGTGGGAACTGGAATCCCAGTGACGCTGCACAAAGACCCCTCCCACATAGCAGCGCAGAATTAGACACACAAAAAATAAATAAATAAATAAATAAATAAATAAATAAATAAATAAAAAAAAAGAAGGAGTAAAAGGTCTGACAGATCGCATCTCTGAAAAATGGAAACCTAGGGCAGACTGGATTTGCATTAATTAATGCATCCAACAAGTAGGTGAAACTATTGACCGGTATTATGCCAGACTATTAGAGTGTTTTAATAACCACTGTGGAATGCAGGTTCCTGAAGATCAAACACAAGTTTCCCCAAATGAACAGCAGTTAAAGAATGCATTGTTAAAGGGCAGTATTGCACCAATTAGCAGTTTTATTACAAAACACATGGGTAGATTGTACAAGCAGGTTACAATCATTGCTTAAAATATGCTAGGCATGCCGAAAGGCATTTTAATACCCCCAATAAAAAAAAAAAAAAAAAAAAAAAACACACCTCAAATATTTTCTGTAGAAGATGGAGCAGACGTTAATGTAGTACAGTCCAGGGCAAGAAAAATGCACAGGGAAACAATCCGATCAACGATCAGAGGACTTTGAAGGGCGAAAGAAAAGGGGAGAATGTTTTAAATGCGGTAAAAAGGGACATTTGGCAAGGGATTGCAAGAAAAATAAGAAGGCAACAACGGAAGAGAAGGAGGGTGAGGACTGACTATATGGTAGTCAGGAATCACTAGAAGGGGCTAGCGAAGAAGGGATAAATGAGAATGTGACAGAGGGAGTAGAGTAAGTGCAGGAAGTAAGTGACAATAAAAAAGATGAAAGATTAGACCTGCCTTTTATTGAGCTTGGAGCTTTATTTAGCAAACAAAACCAAAAGTTACACTCTTGATAGAAGGGAGGGAAGTCAAATTCTTGTGTGACTCAGGGACATCACGAACCCTGATACATCCCTCCAAACTGACAGAAAACACAGAGACACCCGATTACAAACTGGTCAAAGCAGCTAATGGACAGCTGTATCGGGAGCCACTCTCCCGTGACATTGCAATAACTGATCCAGTTTCAGGATTGACACAAAAAAGCAAAATTGTTGTTTCTGCAAAATGCCCAGTAAACCTCTTGGGCAGAGACTTCATGCAGCTTATTTGGTATAGCAATAGTCCCAACCATGCAGGGTATGGAAGCACAGCGACAAATTGATACCTTTGCAATGCAATCAGAGGGTGAAATGTTTTATTGGTACAGCCAGGACTTGGTTACGACTGGTCCAGGGACTGTAACCGAAAAGTTAATGAATGTAGCCGTCAGCAAGTTCCCCTCCCTTGACATTGATAAGCAACACCTGTTGCACTGTACCCTGCATTATTGTAATACACCAGGACCTGATAAGGAATACGAGCAAGAATTGTTTAAAAATCACGCAAATAGATTGATATTGCTTAACCAGTACTGGGACACAGAAGGGAACAGTGTAGCCAGCTGTTCATTGCCCCAGGAGTTCTTTGCACTTTATAAATCTAATTGAATACCACATGTTAGCTTAACCAAAAACAGAAATACAGAATGGGCAGACCTAGGAAAATAAAAGTCACGAGATGGGAAAAAAAGACAGAACTAGAACTATCAGAACATGGAATACAAATACAGAAGTTGAATTGGAGAACTCAGACCAACCCGGCTGTGCACTTACAGTCTGGTAAAGACAGCTGATTAACGCTCCTGTTAAAGGAGAAACAAAATGCCTTACAAAATATACCAGATACTCTCTGGTCAACAGAAAAGTCAAATGTAAGACTTATTCGTACAGCAGGACCAGTTACTATCACGCCAAAGTCAGCATTTAGACCACAAAAGAGACAGTATCCCTTAAGAAAAGATGCAGAGGCAGGGATAAAGCCTATTATAGCAGCCTTACTTAAAAGGGGGAAACTAGTATTATCTCTAGATTCACCATGTAACACCCTTGTTTCCAGTCAAAAAAGCAAATGGAGAATGGCGTATGGTCCAAGATTTACAAGCTGTAAATGATGCAGTATTACCACGGGCACCCACGGTGCCAGACCCACACACCCTGTTGAATGATTTAAAACCTCAACAAAAGTATTTTTCTGTGGTAGACATCAGCAATGTGTTCTTTTCGATACAGATACACCATGACAGCTGGTATTGGTTTGCATTCACATTTCAGGGGAAAAGGTATACATATACGCGACTACCACAGGGATAGTGTAAAAGTCCAACAATATTCTCACAAGTAAGGACAAGCAACTTGGCGGGATTCACCCCACCAAGAGGCAGTCAGATTTTACTTTATGTTGATGACATCTTGCTGGCAGCCCCCACCCAGCAGGATTGTAGAGAAGATACCATAGTACTTCTACAATTCTTAGCCGCCGGAGGACATAAGGTAAATAAAAGTAAACTGCAGCTTTGGAAAAAACAAGTCAAATATCTAGGATATGTAATATCCAAGGAAGGCAGAACACTAGATGAGGACAGAAAGGTAGCAATTTTGGAAATGATGTCCTTCCTGGGTACAACTAATTTTTGCCAGAGCTGGATTCCAAACTATGCTTTGGAATCTGCACCGCTAACTGACCTTATATATAAGAAGCCTATGGCAGTGCAGGATTTATTACAATGGACACCAGAAGCAGAATCTGCTTTCTGCAAACTGAAGCAGTTAATAGCATCCTCATTAGTTCTAGGATTACCAAACTACCATAAACGTTTTTCCAAACTGTAGATTGTAAGCAGGATTACATGATGTCAGTATTAACACAGCAGCATGGGGATAAGCAACGCCCCATTGCTTACTATTCATCACAACTAGACCCAGTGGCACGATCCTTACCCCACTGTGTACAAGCAGTAGTTGCACCTGCAATGGCATTACAGGCTTCGGCCTCAGTAGTCTTACTCCACCCTCTCACTTTGAGAGTGCCTCATGCAGTCGCAATTATTTTACTACAAGAAAAAGTGGCATATCTTTCCTCTGCTAAGCATCTTTCCTGTATGACTATATTGTTGAGCCAACCTCACATGACAATTGAGCGATGCATGACTTAGAACCCTTCTACTCTGCTCCCAACCCCTGCAGACGGCACACCGCACCACTGCCTGCAGGTGATTGAGCAAAAGACACTACCTAGAAAAGAGCTCACAGATGTCTCCTTGAATGACGCCGAGGTGACATACTACGTGGATGGCTCGTGCAAAAGGGGTCCTGCAGGACAGAACCTAGTAGGATATGCAGTAGTTTCTGATACTGAGATTATAAAAGCAAAACCTTTACCACACAACTTATCTGCACAGGCAGCAGAATTGATTGCCTTGACACGGGCATGTACCTTAGCAAAGGGTAAATATGTAAACATTTTTACTGACAGCCAGTACGCTTTTTCTACTGTACATGTTTTTGCGCAACAGTGGAAAAAACGGGGAATAACATCTACTGGCAAACCTATAAATCATGCAAAGTTTATCTTAGATCTTTTAGAACCTATTCAGTTGCCTCAAATAGTAGCCATTTGTAAATGCACAGCTCACACCAAGCAACAAGATAGGATTTCAAAAAGGTAATGCGAGAGCTGATACAGCTGCAAAATAAGCAGCCACAGAAGTATTTCTTTTAAATGAGGAACTACAACCCTCTGAGATTTTAGACTTAGAAATGTTAAAAACAATACAGACACACACTACGCAAGCTGAAAAATAACGATGGATAAAACGAGGAGCAATTCTCTCTTTAGCGAAGGGAAACAGATACTGCCATCTAATTTGTTTAGATATGCAGCTTTGTTGAGCCAGGGGCAGTGCTATGTCTCAACAGGGGGGATGGTACAGCTGGTGAACCAGGTGTTCACAACGTACGGATTTACAAACTACTCTAAAAAAATTTTGTTTGACTTGTCAGATTTGCAATAAACATCATGCACAAGGGGCGTTAAAGTCCAAGCAAGGGAGTTTCCCTACACCACTATATCCCTTTCACACTATCTGTATGGATTTCATAGAATTGAACAAATGTAAAAATAAGAAGTATTGTCTTGTCATTGCCGATATGTTTTCCAGATGGGTGGAAGCCTTTCCAACCAAAAATCCAGATGCAGCCACGGTGGCAAAAGTACTTGTCAAAAAAATCATCCCTAGATTCGGCATTCCGGAAAGGATCTACAGTGACAACGGTACACACTTTGTAAACCAAACCATACCATACAGCAGTTAAGTAAGCATTTTGGTATTTCTTTAAAAAATCATTGTGCATACCATCCACAATCTGCAGGGCTAGTTGAAAGGCATAATGGTATATTAAAAAACAAATTGAGAAAATTGACAGCTGATACAAGGAAAAATTGGATATACCCTGGCATTGGATATACTGTTTACCCCTAGCACTGTTGAGCATGAGAACTGTCCCTACAGCAAAAGGATTGACTCCTTTTGAAAAGTTTGGAAGGGCTTACTATACACCCCAGTGGAAACTTCTGATGTCATCAGACCAGGAAGCTGATTTTACACTAGCTGAATATATGAAGAAAGTCATGAATTCTAAACATCTGTTGCAGTCAAATTCTGTTTCAGATAGAAAGCAAAGACATCAGAAATGGCAGTGACACCCGGGGACTGGGTGTGGATAAAAGTTGTCAAGAAGAAGAATTGGTCATCACCAAGGTGGGAAGGTCCCTACCAGGTGCTTCTTTCGACACCCACTGCAGTCAAGATAGCAGAGCGAGCTTCGTGGATCCACCTGATGCACTGCAAACTTGTTAAGAACTTTGAACTGGACAAAAATCTTCTCTCCATCGGGGCCCTCAGCACAAAGTCTGGCTACAAAGGGGGGGGTCAGATCAATAGGACTGATCCATCTCAACCCCAGTGAAGAAACCATCGGTGCTGAAGGTCCTATTAGGGCAGAGAGTACGAACACATGTCTGAAAAAGATGACAGAATCCAGTAAGATCCAAATGTACCTATTCGGAAGAGTGTGAGAAAACAGGAATGCAGAACAACCGTTTCCTCTGAAGTATTACATAACCATCCTGTTGGCTGTACTAGTGACAATAATCTTTTTGTGTGGCCATTCCTTTTCTCAGCCACACAAACTGGACTAAACAAGCGTGCAGAGTGGCACCCAAACTTCAACACTTACCAGGCAATCAAATATGTGTATGCAGAGACCTTCAATGTTTCAAATTGCTGGATTTGCACAGCTTTGCCAACAGCATATGGGGGGTTATTGTTAGCTTCAGTCCCCCTGGGAGCCAACAAGACCTGGGAAAACAGTCTATGATACATCAGATATCACATCACAAGATAAAGTAGCATTGCACTTGTCTGTTCGACAGAAGGGGACTGTGTGATTTTACAAAAATTATACAGTTCAGGTGGATTGGTGCAATTGCAATGTGACTGTTCCTTATAGATGCTACAATAAGACTGATAACACAGGATCCTATTGCAACACCAGCTATGATTCATTTGTTGAACTGATGCATAGGACAACTGATTAAGTAAAACATAATGCTGACCTCTATAAACTGTCAATGATAGACAAAAAAATGTTTCATCCAGAGCCAGGACATAGTAAAGTTACTACCAAAGTAGAAGACTGTTATTTTGTATGTGGTAGAAAAGCATACAAGTAGTTACCTGTGAATTGGTCCGGCAGTTGCTATTTGGGGTACCTGGTTCCGGCCATACAACACACAGCAGTTTTACCTCAAGGGAAAATTCAGAATGTTCAACGAGAAATCAAGAAGCCTGTCAATCCAGTGGGACAAATCAATGCGGGCTGGAAAAACCATCATGCTGTGGGCTTAGGGAAAAATGGACCGTCACATATGGACTTGGGTGACACCATCATCTCGTGGGCAGGTGTATTGCCAGCATATGGAGCAACAAAATCAATCTGGGAACTGAGAAAATTGCCTAAACTTCTCAAAATAATGAGCAATGCAACCTTTTCTGCCCTAGAATTGGTGACGGATAAACTGACTGCCATGAGAACTGTAGTGCTTCAAAACCGCATGGCTCTCGACTTCACCCTAGCGGCGAAAGGAGGTACATGCGCTTTGATCCAGGAGGAGTGCTGTTCATATATTCCTGACCACAAACACGAGATAGACAATCATCTTGAGGTAATTCAGCAGGTGTCAGCCTTGATCAAACCAGGACAAAATCCACTGACGGACTTCTTCCTGAGATTGTTTGGGGGTGGGGCAGTATCCTGATGAACATCCTGATTGCCATCTGTGTAGGGATGATCCTACTGGTGGTATGTGTGTGCTGCTGCATCCCCTGCATAAAAAAACTGATTAAAGACTTTATAGACATGTCAGTTTCAGAAACCCTATACCAAGGTGCTGAACTTGAAGAATTGCTGAAAAACTGAAAATGCTTTCCTAAGTTTAAACTAAATGACTCTCTTAACTGCAAATCCTGCGTAGGAAAATGTTAGGGGAAGAAAAACTGTTTATGCTCATTTTGAAAGAAGAATAAAAGTATTAAAAAGGGGGAAATGTTAGAAAACTATGCAATAGTAATATGCATGTGCATTTGAGATTTAAAATGGTTAATACATGTATTCTGTTCACACTGCATGAATCTGCACAGCCATTAGAAACTTAACAAGAGGCATTCTATTTTCTGTTAATGTCAGCAAATAACAAGAAGTAATTCATTTCTGCTCATGTCATGAAAATTAACAAAGGGATATTGATTTCTGCTTATGCCATGAGAAAACATGCAGCTGTTAGAAGCTATTGAGAAAGAAAACAATAGATGCTTGAAAGTTTAAACCATAGTCAGCATTACTCGTACTAAAACTAGAAATGTACCTCGAATCTAGGTAAAATGCAACACATGTATTAGAACAGTACAATAGAAGAATTGAAATGCTGAAATGGACTGACATACACCCAAGGCCAGGTTGTTTTTCTCAAAATGTTTTGCAGAATGATAGATATTTTAACTTGGTCAGCAATAAGTCTAACAATATTTTCTGTAGAACATACAAAAAGCTGTGTCTAACTACGTCACCAATAGAATGTAACATTTTCTATGTGACAGGAAGAGAACTGTATAAGTATAACCTACTAGTCAATCATTTAGACAAACCTTGTGCATACATGCTTTGTCTCCTTGCTGCAAGTAATAAAGGGTGCCCTGCTTGAACCTAACGTGAATTGGTCTTTGAAGTTTTTTCCTTTGACAGCTACTCATGAACCTATGAACTATTCTCAAGCAACACTAGTTTTAGAAGATACTCTGGCACCAAAGCTGAGCAAGGAAGAGTTGGCAGAGAAGCAAACATTGAAGGAGGGAGAATTAATCCGATCTCGGAAGAAGTGCCAGTTTGTGTGTATGCCTGACACTGCACTCCAGTAACAGAAAAAACCTGGCAGCTGCAACACCAGCTAAACTGTGTATGTACTCCAAATGTGCAAAGCACGCATGAGGAAAACATGCCTCAGCATTAGGCATATCCCAGCAGGAATTCTAATTCAAATGCTTACAATTTAAGCACTTTACAAAACTTAAACATGGTAAGCAGACTCTGTTAACTTACCAAGTTAAATACAAGTGTTATTTATGCAAAATGGCAATTTAAACCACAAACTCACAAAAACAGTTTAAGTTGTAAGATTTAAAAACAAAACAAAAAGCACTTGTCCAGTCTATAATGCGACTTTCAGCATTTCCATGCCAAAGGAAATACAGCAGCAAGTGCTATTTACCGTTAACAGTACATGTTCGAATTCCTTACTGCCTCAGTGGCATTTTGGGATATCTGCTAAGTAGCCCCATACAAGCCAGCTTTCAAATGCTCAGACCCCCCCCTTCTAACAGATAGTTGGCTGAGCATATCCCAAGAGAGAAGCCGTCAGCTGTGACAGGATGCAAGTGTGCAGGCTTTTTAATTTCCACAACGGAAAAGTACCATAAGCCATTATCATATAGTAAGAGCAAATTTGCAGCCTATCACAACATCATATAAAAATCAATTCAAGGAGTTTGAGACTTCTCAACTATGCACAATCTGGAGAAGTGGTAGGTGGCTGCTGCCACTGAAGCAGTGAGGAATTCAAACAACTTCTGTTACCATCAAGTACGACTTACACAACTGTACTATGTTCATCATTCCCACTCCCTCAGTAGCATTTAGGGTAGATTACCAAATATTACTCTACCTGGAGGTGGAAGGATAAGGATTCAGGAGCTCTTGGAGAATGGTCTTAGCAAAGCCTGCTGTAGACCTTAAAATGAATCCAGTTAGCAGTGCTTTGTGAAGGTATGAACACAGAACCAAGCTGCTGTCACTATAACGCTTCTTGAGCCCACCCTTTTCCAATATACCATAGAAGAGGATAAGACCTAGTAGAGTGAGCCTCAAGCTTACCTAGAAGAAATTTACCATGGTGGGAGCATCAGAAAACATTGTGCAACAGTTCGCTAAAGACAGGTTAACCTTTCTTAACTCCTTTATAGTAGGCAAAACAGATGTGCAGCATTCCTTGAAAGCTTTGTTTGGTCAAGGCAGTACCAGAGCTGCCTGTGCAAATGCAAGACATGTAGAATCTTCTCGTTTTTTTTTTTTTTTTTTGATCAGGATAAACAATGGAAGATGGACCGTTTCAGAAACTGGGGCATAAGTGATGGATTAGTACAAAACACAACCATGTCCTTGTGAAAAATCAGGTAAGGTTGGCGTACCATGAGAGCTTGCAGCTCAGAAACTTGCCCCACAGATGTCAAGGAGTAAAATACTGTCTTCCAAGTAATTAACTTTAAATCAGCTAGAGAGGCAGGCTCAAAAGGAAGCCTGGTCAAATTTTCAAGAACAAAACGAGACCCATGGAGGAGAAGTTTGCTTTGGAGGCAGTCTCACATGCCTTTCATAAGCTGACCACAAAAAAAAGAAGAAAGAGTGGGAAAAAAAATTAATTGGGAGACAGGATCCGATATGCCTAGACAAAGTAAGGCTTTGCTAAACTCAATTCTGCTGGCTATCAAAAAAAGCAAATATAAGAAAAAGGAAATCAACAATCAAAACTGTCCCTATCTGAAGTACTGAATATTATAAAGAACTGGAAGAGAGTGGTGCGTGTGTGTGTGTGTGTGTGTGTGTGTGTGTGTGTGTGTGTATAAAAGGAGTAGTACTAAAGCAGCTAATGAGATAAAAATAAATGGAAATTGTTGGAACAATACATGCAAAATTATGTCTGGAAGAAAAAGGAGGAGCGAGGTGGTAGGAATTCAATCTAATGTTGGACCAACGATGATTACAAAAAACAATGCAAATAGGAAAAACAAAGTTAATACGATTCATCTTCTTTTGTTAATTCACATTTGCTTGTGTGTTAAGTGATAATTTGATAAAAGGTGTATAAAAAATAAAATATAAAATAAAAACAGAACCATGCAGGCTGTTACTAGCAACTGCTCTAACATGGGTTGGACCATTTGTGCCTGAAGGTGTGCGTGCAGACTCATTTTATAAGGAAGCTAGAGGTAAATACTCTTAGCCAATTCCATTAAAAAGGGAGAACCAAGTTTGACTGGGCCAAAAATAGGTAATTACAATGATCTTTAGCAATTCTTTCTGAATATTTAGAAGTACCTTGAGAACCATTTGAAAGGGTGATGCATACAAGCATCAATCACCAAGTGTGGCTGCAAGGACTTCTCGAAACAGTATTGTTTCAGTTGTCCATTCTAAAAGGAAGCAAAGAGATCCACTTGAGATATACTCACATCTGGATCAAATCCTGAAAGACTTCCAAGTGGAACTTCCACTTATGAGGGTCTGTCCAGGACCTGCTTAGTTTGTCTGCCACTGTGTTTTGCTCTGACGGAATGTAGGAGGCCTTAAGAGAAAGAACGCTGTAGAGAAAGCTCCCAGGTCACGGTCGACCTGCAATGTGGGTATGACCTTGCACCCCTTTTTTTTGGCTCTCATTTGTGACCATGCCTCTTTACATCATCATGTCTTTCTGATCTTTTTCATTTGTGGCGTTCTATCTAAAATTACCTGCAAGCAGACAGTAAACAGGTTACATCGGTCACGGATAGTAAAGTTATTTTGTCCTAATTCAAACCATTTGGGCACAGAAGAATAATATGTTGACACATTTATCATCAAAGCCTATGAGATTTGAGAGACAAAGGATGAGTACTTAATACAGCACACTGATTTAAAATGTGGATTCATTTAAGAATCTGGTTATATAGGTCGTAAATCCAGCTTTGAGGTTTTTTTTCCGATCATTGTAAGTTAAACTACACTGAAATTAGTACATGGAATAATAACTATGAAATCTTCACTCCCTGCCCAGAAAACCACAGTGAAAAACTTCTCTAAAGCAAATTTCACACTCCTCAAAACCGAGGTGGAATCCTTCAAAGCCCCCCGGGCCTGTGGAAAATACGGCCCAGACCGCAGAATCCTTTATAAACGCATTCTATGAACACAAAGCAAACTGCAAAAGGAACTACGTAAATCCAATAAACTCTTCCAAGGATGCGGTGAAATTCTTTATTTTACAACACGAACAACCCAGAACAAAAGTAGTAAAATCCAATAAATCAAGCGCTTTCGCCTGAAACTATGTCAGGCTTTTTCAAGATGAACCACAAAAAGCTTGGCTTCGTTTAAATAAAGCAGTTGATTATCAATTAACAACAAAACAAATTTAATTAATGACTCTTGATTAAAGTGCTGAGTGCATAGTTGTTGTAAGCTTTCTGGATTTCCTAAAAATAGTTGCCACATTAACAACAAAAAATTTTTCATTTTTCAATTTCTCATTTATGAACTTTTGTCCAATACTTATACAACAGTAATGGTTGCATTATTTCTACCTATATACGTATATGCACAAACATACCCGCTTATTTTTTGGCTAGTTTTCATTTTATTTATATTTACGTACATAACAGCCAAAGCACGTATCACTTTTAGATAGAGATTTTCTATATACACTTACGTGCATACATTATTATTTTAACACATGGGTTTAAGGTTAACAATATATACACAGTATTTTAATTTCGTTTTACTAAGATGGATATATGTATTGAATAGCAAGCACAATGATTTCAAAAGAATTTTGCACACTGACCAGAAACCACAGGTAGAGAGTTGTCTTACACTACTTACGCAAAATTACATTTATGTAGTGTAGCACATTTGTAGTGTAAGTCAGTTTATTAGGAATAATAAGTTTAGAACTGATTTACGCTATTGGTACAAGATTGAATGTACGTAGTGTAGCACATCAGTTGTTTAAATTGTTTTTTTAAAAACATGTTCATTTAGAAGGTCATTTTAACAACTACTATTTTTAAGATTCAACAATTCTTCTGCATTCACACTATTTTAAATAATGAATCATCCAAAATTTTTTTGTTGTTAATGTGGCAACTATATTTAGGAAATCCAGAAGGCTTACAACAACTATGCACTCAGCACTTTAATAAAGAGTCATTAATTAAATTTGTTTGGTTGTTAATTGATAATCAACTGCTTTATTTAAACGAAGCCAAGCTTTTTGTGGTTCATCTTGAAAAAGCCTGACAGTTTCAGGCGAAGACGCTTGATTTATTGGATTTTACTTCTTTTGTTCTGGGTTGTTCGTGTTGCAAAATAAAGAATTTCACCGCATCCTTGGAAGAGATTTATTGGATTTACGTAGTTCCTTTTGCAGTTTGCTTTGTGGTCTTTTTGGGACTGAGTTCGTGATTTACTTTATTTGGCATTTCCATGGCAGAAGGCACTAACCAATCCGACTTTCCAGGTACACCTCTGATTTTACGTGCTGTATCGGATGATACACCAGTGACGAGATCTGAATTTCGGCAGGTTATCTGCCTGCTTACCCAGTTAACTAACACGCTGAAAGAGAGTAACTCTAATTCTGGCAGCGGAGTTGCTGCAAACCAAGTTCAGGAATTTGGCGCGAACAACATTGAAGCAGACAGGACTGGCGAACCGCAAGCTTCGGAAGTTTTTGGGCATCACATTGGAACAATTCCTAAGAGAGGAGTTTCTTCCCAACAGCATATTGCAAGTAATTTTGCTGACAATGACCCAAGACCATTTAATTTTGGCGCATGGACAAACAAACCGTTCACTTTTCAACCAGGTACTGTTGTTAATACTCCAGTTGTGAGCAAAACTGATAGTGATTTTTCATTATTTAAACTACAAACTATATGCTTTTAAATCCACGAAACTTTAAATAGATTATTTGCAAGAATGTATTAGCGTCAGGAGGGTCCCGAAGGGCCTCCGTATAAATAAATTTCCTAACAATGCTACACCAGGATCACAACTGTTTAAAGATATCACGGATTTGTTTGACAGAACGGGACTTGACATGATTCAACTCATGATCAATGATTATGAGAAGAAAATGGAAGGACTGCTACAAAAACTTATGTTTTGAACGATTCAATTATCTCTCTCACTTTTTTAGAATAAAAAAAAGAATATGATAATGTATTTTTTGAAGTAGACCAGCATTGCTGTAAAATCGTGGAGAGGAAAATTAAGAAGCTAGAGAGGGATTTAAATGAATACAAGAATGGGGCAGCATACCAGTCGTTGGCTAAAGGGAGATGGTTTAATAAACAGGTAAATAACAATGTTGGTACTAAGAATTGTCGTAATCAAAATAATGAAGCCCCCTTTGAAGAAACATTGAGACGTAGTGAACGTTTGGCACAAAAACAAAGTAACAACAATAACATTAACACTCCTAAAATGATCAAAATCAGGTTTTTTACTATCCCCAACGCAGACAAGGGAACAGGGCCCAGTACCAGAACCAACAAGCGTGGGGGAAACAACGGAGATGAATGCACTTATGATTCTCAATGAAGCACACTTAACAGAACCTACAGTTGAATCTTGCATAGTTACAACCAAATGCAACTTTTCCATATTTAATTTTACAGAGATTTTTATTCAGGACACCCATTTTGAGTGATTTACGAAAGGGTTCCATTTTGTTCCAGCCAAACCCCTAGATGTTACTAAAACTATTTTAGAACTAAAATTATTTACCAGACAATTAAATCTGGACTTATTCTTCAAGGATAAGGCTTTTGCAAGAGAGCCACTGAGTAGATCAAGTACTTTTAACCCACCCTACACCCGGTTATCAAGATTTTTGAGGAACTTGTTGAGACAGATATTAGAAAATTGTCCAAAACTAACAAGAGACCAAAGAATTTATCTCCGAACTGCTTTTCTTTAATAGAACAATTAAGAAAAGAACAAGTTTGAGTTATGAAACCAGATAAAGGGGATGGAGTTGTATTAATGTACAGAAATGACTATGAAGAAAATATACACACCATTTTACAGGATACTGAACAATACACCACCCTCTCCTTGAATGAAATAAATATAGCATATGCAAAAATAAGATTTTTATTGCAAGACTATTTTGTTACAAGGTGTGATTAATGAAAAATTGTTTAATTTTTTAATGGTTAACAAACCTCTCACTCCAGTTATTTTTGGTATTCCCAAGGACCATAAAGGGCTACATCCCTTAAAGTTTAGGCCGATAGTTGCAGGTTCTGGAAGTATTACAGAGCCCTTGGGTAAATTTGTGGACATTACACTTAAGAAGACTGTAGCACCTTTTAAACACATTTCTAAGGACTCTTGGGACTTTCTTAGGAATATTAAGAAAGAGTTTTATGAAACCACTGATTTTATGGTCACTATAGACGTGGTAGAGTTATTTCCCAGTATCCCTCACGACATTGGTCTAGAATGGTTTAAGGAGATTTTAATTAAAGACTCAGGATTAAGTTCAAAGATTATCAACCTTTTAATAGATTTTATGGAAATCATTTTACACAACAATTTTATTTATTTTAATGGAGAACTTTTTAAGCAAAGAAAAGGTGTAGCCATGGGCACACAGTGTGCCTCTGCATATGCAAATATTGTTTTATTTTATTGGGAAAGTGAATTTATTTTCACGTCACCATGGAAGGAAAACATCACACACTACCAAAGGTACCTGGACGACATTTGCATATTATGGAAAGGCAACAAAGAAAGTCTCCAAGAAATTTTAACTTATATCAACAACACCACACATTTTTTAAAGTTTACATCTAATATCAGTGACTGCAGTTTGAATTATTTAGATGTATTGCTTACTAAGAATTTGGAACTACAGATGTTTCAGTCATCAGTGTTCAGAAAAAGTACTTTTTCCAACGCATATTTACATTTTTGTAGTGGCCACCCATTTTCACAAAAGAAAGGTATATTAAAGGGCCAACTCATCAGGGCTTCTAGAATGTGCAACACAGACGAGTTGTTTTTTTAAGGAAGCTAACACATTGATGAAGTTATTTCTAGAAAGAGGGTATCCTAAAGCCTTGATAGACACAATGTACCAAGAAGTGTTATCAAAAAGGGTTGATTTATATTGCCCCTTACTGGGCATACCAATTGAAGTTTTGCCCATTTACAACAACTCATTGAACAAACAAGGTGAACAATTTGATTTCCAAACTGCATTTAGTTGCACTTTTAACAACGACGCTTTTAGAATAAAAAAATGCAGTGTCAAAATACTGGCCTATTTTAAGATCAAATGAAGAGACTAATAAATGGTTACCTAAGCAACCAACATTTGTTAATGCAAGGAACACTAACCTCAAAAATATGTTTGAAAGGCACACACAACAATTTGAAGGTACAAAGGGTTCAATAACTGGCACCTTTAAATGCAATTCTTGTAAACAATGCCCATACATTATGAACACTGATGCTTACTATATTAAATCAAGAAAATTTAAGGTGAAATCTGAGTTGTGCCACAATTGTGCATCAAAGGGAATTGTTTACTTAGGGGTATGTCAGGTGTGTGAAAGCTTTTACATAGGGAAAACAGAGAGGGCGTTACGTAGAAGGATTTACGAACATCTTTATGACATACAGAAAAAGAAAGATTCAAATGCATTTTACAGACGTGACAATATGCCCCAAGATGACTAAAATTTATGGTGTTACAACAGGTTCCTTTGAACCCTAGGGGTGGGGACTGGGAAACAACAGTTGAATACAAAGAATAAACTTGGCAACTAAGACTGAATGCATCCAGACCACCTGGTTTAAATGAAGCTATCAGCATCACCAGTCTATTAAAATTAAGACGAGCAAAACTTTAAAAGGTTGTAACATAAAGATACTTATTTACACACACAAAAACTGGTGGTTCCAGGTTTTCAACACACATTTATGAAAACATGGATTAATACAGTATATTCCATGTTTATTTTTCATACTGTTGTATATATTTCACACATCACGTATATATTATTCACTTATTTACAATTATACTTAAATACAAACACATACATTTTACAAGATTATTTATATGATAGAGATTTTAACAAATTAATTAAGTTACTGTTGACACATTTATTAATCATATTATACTTATTTACTCATTTATGAACTTTTGTCCAATACTTATACAACAGTAATGGTTGCATTATTTCTACCTATATACGTATATGCACAAACATACCCGCTTATTTTTTTGGCTAGTTTTCATTTTATTTGTATTTACGTACATAACAGCCAAAGCACGTATCACTTTTAGATAGAGATTTTCTATATACACTTACGTGCATACATTATTGCTATTTTAACACATGGGTTTAAGGTTAACAATACATATACACAGTATTTTAATTTTGTTTTACTAAGATGGATATATGTATTGAACAGCAAGCACAATGATTTCAAAAGAATTTTGCACATTGACCAGAAACCACAGGTAGAGAGAGTTGTCTTACACTACTTACTCAAAATTACATTTATGTAGTGTAGCACATTTGTAGTGTAAGTCAGTTTATTAGGAATAAGTTTAGAACTTATTCTGTCAACAAATGTAAAATAAAATAAAATAAATAAACTGATTTACACTATTGGTACAAGATTGAATGTACGTAGTGTAGCACATCTGTTGTTTAAATTGTTTTTTTAAAAACATGTTCATTTAGAAGATCATTTTAACAACTATTTTTAAGATTCAACAATTCTTCTGCATTCACACTATTTTAAATAATAGAGATTGTTTTGGAAATATGAATCATCCAAAATTTTTTTGTTGTTAATGTGGCAACTATATTTAGGAAATCCAGAAGGCTTACAACAACTATGCACTCAGCACTTTAATCAAGAGTCATTAATTAAATTTGTTTTGTTGTTAATTGATAATCAACTGCTTTATTTAAACAAAGCCAAGCTTTTTGTGGTTCATCTTGAAAAAGCCTGACAGTTTCAGGCGAAAGCGCTTGATTTATTGGATTTTACTACTTTTGTTCTGGGTTGTTCGTGTTGCAAAATAAAGAATTTCACCGCATCCTTGGAAGAGTTTATTGGATTTACATAGTTCCTTTTGCAGTTTGCTTTGTGGTCTTTTTGGGACTGAGTTCGTGATTTACTTTATTTGGCATTCTATGAACAACTTCAGGAATGCATGGATCATGCAATTCCAAATAAAACCAAGACCCAATCCTCCAAAGGCAGGCGTCCTGTCTGGTGGACCCCAGCCATAAACAAACTATACAATAGAAGGAAGAAGCTACTGCATGATAGAGCAAAATCCCAAAAAGGGATGGCATCTCTGATCAGTATTAGCAAAAAAACTACGGGCACTCATAAAATCATCTAAGGCCAGCTTCGAGAGAAAAACTGCACAGGACACTAAGGATAATCACAAGGCTTTCTTTAGTTATGTTAGGAACTTGGGTGGTAATTCCCAGATATGCTCAGAATTAGTCCAAAATTACAAAAAATACACTGAACTCACAGACATTGCCAACATCCGAGCTGACAGGTTCAGCACAAACTCCCTCCCCCCCACCAAAAGGGCAAATATCTATCTATCCCAGCAGAGTGCTGCCCCCTGACATCTCAGATGCTCAAGTAAGAGCCGCCCTCTCCAAAGCAAAAAATACTGCATCAATGGGACCAGACGGTGTCCCGGGCTGCATCCTACATGAACTCCAAGAAGAGCTAAACCCAAACATAAAACTTCTGTTCAATCTCAGCCTTACTACAGGATGTGTACCCAAAGAGTGGCATACAAAGGTGGTGCCTCAACAGATCCTGGAAACTATCGCCCCATAAGCCTGACTAGCTTGATCTGCAAAGCTATGGAAAGGATCATCATGGACCTCAAAGATAATGGGGACCTACAGATACTGGATCCTACCCAGTTCGACTTTGTTAAGGGCAGATCTTGCCTCTTAAACCTGGTTGATTTCTTTGAAACAGTCACCAAGGCCATTGACGAGGGGAAGGTGGTCCACACAGCCTACCTGGACCTCGCCAAAGCCTTCGATACAATACCACACTCGGGCATTATAGATAAGCTCACCAGCTTAAATATAAACCCCTATGTCACTAGATGGGTTGCAAACTGGCTCAAGGACAAAACCCACATGGTTAGAATTGCTGGAGCCATGTCAGACTCCAAACCAGTTACAAGCGGCGTCCCACAATGCTCAGTCCTGGGACCTCTCTTGTTCAGTATATATTTCTCAGAGGTACAGGCCAACACGGAAGGACTGTGGCTGACCAAGTTCGCAGAGGACTGCAAACTAGGCGCCATAATAGACTCTCCAGCCGACACAAGCATCCTACAAAAGGGCCTCATAGAAACAGACAACTGGTGCCAGAGCCATGGCCTCAAGCTAAACGCCAAAAAGTGTATAGTCATCCCCTTTGGCAAAAACAAAGTGCCCACAAATTACCACACAAGTGGTAATCCATTAAGTACGGAAGTAGTAATTAGGGACCTGGGGACCCAAGTTTATAGTAATCTCTCATTTGAAAATCACGTGGCCAAAGTGGTTAGAAAAACATTTTATATAGCCCACCTAATCATGAAGAGATGCACATCTATATCAGTGGAGGTCATAATGCCTCTTTACTCATCCCTCATCAGGCCCATAATTGAGTACAATGCCCCTTTTGGGATGTACCTTACCAGACACCTGCAGCAACTGGAAAGACCCCAAAAGTACCTCACCAAGAGGATCAAAGGGCTCAAACAAATGCCATATGCTGCCTGGTTAAAGAAACTCCAGCTCTACTCAGTGGCATACCGCCTGCTCAGAGGCAAGCTGTGCCTGACGTATAAAGCCATGTCCAACCCAGAATTAATGGACATGCTGCACCTCAGAAAATCCAAATACCATCAAGCTACACGCTCAAGAGACTTGAACCTCAGCACTGAAATAAATAGGACATGCTGGAGGGACAGATTCATAACCCAGAGGTTCCCTTCACTCCGGAATAAAATCCTAGTCCAGGTTAGGCAGAGTCCCTCATTGACACTCTTCAAGAGAAATCTTGATGAGTGGATGGGAGATCGTAGGTTTACCTCGGGTATCACTTCTGTGTCACTGTTAGAGGCACAGTATACTAACCTCGAAAAAGGGCATAGCAAAATTCATTTAAAATGGGTGGCGAAAGCCAAACACACTCTGGCTAGGCTTATAAATGCCCTAGGGCAGATAGCCTAGTACCTATGAACCTATTAGTAAATTAGAAATATACCAAGAGCATGCAGTGATGTGAAAGTTTAAGTTACTACAAAATATTAAGATATTTTAACAAGTACGTCTAGGAATGTTTGGAGTGAGAGTAGAAGAGAATCCTCAGGCAATCTCTAGGAGATAATACAAGAACAACAGGTGTGGTAACTCGTTATCTGTAAGAGTAGCTGCCACATTACACAAAATTTCTAAATTATATTAAAACAAGCACTACTTTAGAATTTTTAAGAACGTTTTCTTCACTTGTATGGAAATGACCGTTCTGGTAGATTTGCAAACTAGAAGGGCATAACTGTCCATGCCTAAAATATTTGTATGCATGTATGTACTGTACACGCATGTAAAAAGTGTCGAAATAAACTGTTTGAGTGGCTATGTTACATATTTAGGGATGTCTCCTTTTTTATTTTTAGGTGCAATGGTATTATTTAAAGTAACGGGTGTATATTACAGCAATCTTTCATTACCATGAAGAATGATAAGGAACAAGCAGAAGACAGAATCCATATGGTTCCGAGATGATAGAGGGCCTACCACTTCTCTTCCAACTATCATTAAAGAACAGGTCCTTACCAAGCTCTCCACATCTAATAACAATGCATTGATGGGCCCTGATAATATCCATGGGTGTCTTCTAAAAGTCTCCAGACAGGCTAGGAATGGAGGACTGCAACTATCACTGAACTACACAAAAGTGGATTAACTGACCTAGGAAGCTACAGACCCATAAATTTGTCTAATCTTACATGCAACACACACACACACCTCCGTGAGGTTTTATCAAGGACAGTTGGCGCCTATTAAACCTGATGAACTTCAAGGGCACTAGAGCCATGTATTAGGGCAAAATAGTGTATACTCCCTACCACAACCTGGCATGCCATTGTCTGACCAGTCTTCAGGGTTGCTTATCCTGTACGTACATGGATACACCTCCACCCTTTGCCCCTGTATGCGCAGAAGGGGATCAGATGTGTGAAAGGCCTTATAGCCATGCACAGCAGGGATGCTTTCCGTAGCTTTGAACCATGCTTCAGTAACGGCACAGAAGTCAGCACTCTCCAGGGTGAGGAAGGCTTCCAAGGAGTTCAGTTACTTGTCGAGACCCTAGCAATGAACCAGTAATAATTTTATCTTATGGAGAGCAGATTTTGCTATGTTGGAAGGTTTGTCTGTTTGGCAATGCCTAGAAACTGCACTGCAAGAGAAGATTACATTTTGGCAAATATTTGAAAGCCCAGTAGTGACAGGTGAAAACCAGCCCTGACAAAGCAGCACCGTCACTCATGTCCTCCTAGGTTGACAAATACTGGACCCCTCTGGAATATATATAAATATATATACACACACATATATATATATATATATATATATATATATATATATATACACACACATACACACACACACATCACTCCGTAGCTAGAGCTGTTGGACATGCTACACCTAAAGAAACCCCAATCCCTCCGAGCTACATGCTCTAGGAACCTAAACCTTGTCACCACAATAAACAGAACATGCTGGAGGAATAGATTCCTGTCCCAGAGACTTCCCACACTCTGGAACATGCTACCAATCTATGTCAAGCAAAGTTCTTCATTAGCACTCAAGAAAAATCTTGATGAGTGGATGGGAAATAGGAAATACACCCGGGGATCACATCTCGACAGTGGCACAGGAAAATAACTTTCTTGGGTGGTGTAAGCCAGGGAACCTAGTTGGTTAGGCGCACGTAGGCCCTTGGGCAGACATACATACATTATATATATAAGAAGTGGGATTGTCAGAGATATGAAGAAAGTAGACAGGAGTATATGGAGATGAGGTGCATGTTAAAGATAGAGGTGGCGAAGGCTAAGGATAAAGCGTATGAAGAGTTGTATGAAAGGTTAGACACTAAGGAGGGAGAAAAGGACCTGTACCAATTGGCTAGACAGAGGGACCGAGCTAGTAAAGATGTGCAGCAGGTAAGGGTGATAAAAGGATAATGAGGGAAACGTACTCAAGCGAGGAGACAGAGTGTGTTGAGAAGATTGAAAGAGTACTTTGGAAGGGCTGATGAATGAAGAGAATGAGAGGGAGAGGTCTGATGATGTGCGGATAGTGAATCATGAAGTGCAGTGGATTAACAAGGAGGAAGTAAGGATAGCTATGAAGAGGATGAAGAATGGAAAGGCTGTTGGTCTAGATGACATACCTGCGGAAGCATGGAGATGTTTAGGTGAAACGGCAGTGGAGTTTTTAACTAGATTGCTTAATGAAATCTTGGAAAGCGAGAAGATGCCTGAGGAATGCAGAAAAATGGCTGATGTGCAGAGCTGTAGTAACTACAGAGGGATTAAATTGATCAGTTACAGCATGAAGTTATAGGAAAGAGTAATGGAAGCTAGGTTAAGAAGGGAGGTGATGATTAGCGATCAGCAGTATGGTTTCATGCCAGGAAAGAGCACTACAGATACAATGTTTGCTCAGAGCGTTGATGGAGAAGTATAGAGAAGGTCAGAAGGACTTGCATTGTGTCTTTGTGGATTTAGAAAAGCATAGGACAGGGTGCCTAGAGAGGAGTTGTGGTATTGTATGAGGAAGTCAGGACTGTCAGAAGTATGTAGGAGTGGTACAGGATATGTACAAGGGTAGTGTGACAGCGGGGAGGTCTGCGGTGGGAGTGAGTGATGCATTTAAGGTGGAGGTGGGATTACATCAAGGATCAGCTCTGAACCCTTTCTTATTTGGAATGGTGATGGACAGGTTGACAGACAAGATCAGAAAGGAGTCCCCATGGACTATGATGTTAGCAGATGACATTGTGATCTGTAGTGAGAGTAAGGAACAGGTGGAGGAAACCCAGGAGAGGTGGAGATATGTTCTAGAGAGAAGAGGAATGAAGGTCAACAGGACTAAGACAGAATGTGTGTGTGTGAATGAGAGGGAGGATAAAGGAATCGTGAGGATGCAGGGAGTAGAGGTGGCAAAGGTGGACGAGTTTAAATACTTGGGATCAACAGTTCAGAGTAATGGTGAGTGTGGAAGAGAAGTGAAGAAGAGAGTACAAGCAGGATGGAGTGGACGGAGAAGAGTGTCAGGAGTGATTTGTAATAGAGTAGTACCAGTAAGAGTGAAAGGGAAGGTCTACAAAACGGTAGTAAGACCATCTATCTTATATGGGTTGGAGACAGTGGCATTGACAAAAAGGCAAGAGTCAGAGCTGGACATGGCAGAGTTTAGATTTGCACTGGGTGTTACAAGGGTGGACAGGATTAGGAATAAGTATATTAGAAGGTCAGCCCAGGTTGGAAGGCTTGGAGACAAAGCCAGAGAGGCAAGATTACGTTGGTTTGGTCATGTGCTGAGGAGGGATGTAGAGTACATTGGGAAAAAGATGCCAAGGATGAAGCTGTCAGGTAACAAGAAAAGAGGAAGGCCTAAGATACGGTTTATGGATGTGGTGAGAGGAAATGCAGGTGGTTGGTGTGACAGAGCAAGATGCAGAGGAGAGGAAGAAATGGAAACAGATTATCCGCTGTGGTAACCCCTAACAGGAGCAGGAAGAAGAAGAATATATAAACACACACACTAATATATATATATATATATATATATATATATATATATATATATATATATATATATATATATATATAAAAACTGCGGTGGTGGTGCGGTAGCGTTGTCGCCTCATAGCAAGACGTTGTCCCGTTCAATTCTCAGCTAGAGCGTCTTCTGTGTGGAGGCATATGTGAATGGGGCGTGCCTTCATTGAAGGTTGTGCATCAGGGCTGGTAACCCGGTACGTAAAAATCAACTACCAATCATTAGCAGGCCGGAGTTCTGCTGTGGCGACCCCTAACCGGGAAAAGCCGAAAGACACGCACACACACATATATATATATATATATATATATATATATATATATATTTATATATATATATATATATTTATAGATATAGATATATATATATATATATATATTTATAGATATATATATATATATATATATATATATATTTATAGATATATATATTTATAGATATATAAATAAATAAATGTGAGTGTGCGTGTGCATATATATATATATATATATATATATATATATATATATATATATATATATATATAGAAAGATTTTACTCTTCTAACATATTCTGGAAGAATCACACCAAGTTCTTGTAAGCAAGTAAAACAGCTTTATTTTTACATGCATGGAGATCTGCTACATGATAGTAACATGCCAGCAGTCTGGCTACTTGTACTTTGAGTTCTCCTTATATAGACCCTCCTGCAGAACATTCATTAAAATTGATAGTTTGATTACTTGTTTTACCAGCCAGTACCACAGTTATTCTTGCACCATTAACTTTATCAGCAGTTTAAGATTAACTCCTGCATTCCTCAGTGATCAACATTTTCCAGAACATTTCAGTTTGCACGCAGTGAACATTTTTCTGCTTAACCCTTTAAATACAGAATACAAAATATGTTGACTTCAGTATTTTCCACATTTCCTTACAACATTTTGTATACTGTTTATTTTACACAATCCCAGATACGTTGTATACCTTCTCATAATCAGAGAAATATGCTTTGTAGCACTGGCAGAGATAACCTTCGATATTATCATTTTGATACATGGTATGCAACAGCAGCCAAGCAGCAAAAATATGATTGCACCAACACATACAGCAATTAAAATGTTCATCAACACAGAACCCCAGTTTCCAAACAGATTTTGGAAAAAGTCAGTCAAGGGTTTGGACCAGGTTTAGTCAGTTCAGAAACTTGTTGAATTATTTCAAGATGGTTTGAATCCCATCACGGTTCTGCAACACTACTGTTCTCATCCGTCACCAATTCTAGCGCTGAAAATGTCGCATTACTCAGAGTCTCTAACAGTTTTGACAGTTTTCTCAGTTCCCAGATGGATTTTACTGTCCCATATGCTGGCAAAATACCAGCCCAAGCAATTACATCATCGCCTAGGTCCATATGTGAGAGTCCTTTGCTGCTGGCGTGTGCCAAGTCATGGTGATAAATCCATGACGCATCAATGTTACCAACGGGATTAATAGGTTTATTAAGAGAACGTGCATTTTTTACCTTGAGGCAACGCATTTGCGTGCCTGATAGCTGGTATCAGATATCCCAAAAACAACTTCCTGACCAGCCATATGGTAACCATTTATATGCTTTCCTACCACAAATAAAATAACAATCATTGGTTTTGATGGTAATATTGGTTGCAAATTCATAACTCCCATTTGGCTTTAGCCCTTAAATAACAGGCCATATACATACAGCATTTTTTCAACAAAACTAATATCATTTACATTGATGTCTTTTTATAGCTCCAAACTTAGTCTCACACTGCCCTTCTAGGGTACAATTATGAACTATTGTCAAATTACATTGGCTCAGCCCCACCTTAACTTTCCCAATCTTTTGAAAACACACTGTTCCATTTTGCCGCCCAGAAGAGGCAGCGCCACCTTGTCTCTCAGTGGTACTTCTGTGGTTTCAAACAACAAACTATTCCAAGTATCATTTATTCCCAGAGGGGCTGTCCCTAACATTAAGCCACTGTGTACAGTAGGTATTGCAGTACATACCCAACAATTTGAGACATTCATTGAGGATGCATATGCATATTTAAGATATGTATTAAAGTTTGGATGCCAGCTGGTGTGTTTGTCTCTTTTGAATGGCTAGCTTCATTAAAAGACAGAAATGTCCAAAACAGAAATATTACAATCACAATAGTTATAAACAATAAAACATTGCAATAGAACCATTTTCTCTTATTCTCATTATTGTCCTTCATGATTGCTGCTGTCTGTTTGTTCCTCGGGAACTCAAGTCTTTATTTAACTTAAAATGTTTTATGATTTTGCTGAGGACCTTTCTTTAATCCGAACTGCTGTTGGAGTTGCGATTAGCACCTGGTACCATTTGGGATGCCCAATTCTTGCTTTATTATTTTGATCCAGACCCACTCGGGTCTGATTTCCTGAACCTGAAAAACAATCATTCGTTAAACAGCTGTTAGTATTGGTCAGCATTTTCCTCATGTACTCAGCTATCTCCTCAGCAACAAGTTTTGCCATCCCATACAACAACTCAAATGGGGTGACTCCTTTTGAGGTGGGAGTTGTCGCATGGAAAGGAGGGCTAGAGGTAGACAGGTAATCCAAGACTGATGTGTCTCGGCCATGAGTTTTCTCAACTTGCCTTTTAGAATGCCGTTATGGCGTTCCACCAACCCTGCTGACTGTGGGTGGTAGGCACAATGGTGTTTCAATTCAATTTGGAAAACTGTAGACAGTTTCTGTATGATCTGATTGACAAAATGCCGTTGTCAGAGTAGATGCGTGTAGGAAGTCCAAAGTGCGGGACGATGTGATTGACCAAAATTTTAGCCACTGATTGAGCATCCGGATGTGTCACCGGAAAAGCCTCAACCCACTTAGTAAATGCATCTACTATTACTAACACAAACTTCTTTAGTTGTGCGGGTCAATTCGATGAAGTCCATACATATTGTATGAAAAGGATAGGGGTGTTGGAAATGATGCAACTCTGACCCCTCCCGTGGTATTTAGCACATACTATGCAGGATAGACAAAAGCGTTTTGCATATGCAATGAAACCCTTGGTCCAAAAGGTAAGGTGGATAATTCTAACCATAGCTGCAGGGCCCAGATGGGAAGGGCCATGCACAACTAGTGCTGCATATCTAAAAGATTAGTAGGCAAAACATATTTATTATCCGGTCCCACATAGATTCCTTTGTTCTGCCTAACACCATACCTAGTCCAGCGTTGTTTTCCTGTACTGTGCTAAGTTCCTGCATGACTTGTAAAGTTTGCAAATCAAATTTATCTGTTGGTTGTAATTCTGTAGGTGTGGTTTCGTACTGGACATAGCTGCCTCTTTGGCTGCTTTGTCTGCTAGGGCATTACCAAGTGATACGGGTCCTTATTACAGATGGTAATTCAAGGATTAGGTCTTTGTGCATAATGTCTTTCCCGAGGTTGTAACCATCCCCTATTTTTCCATTGCTGAGCAAACACATGCACCGTGAGAAGGCATATTGACTATCCGTATAGATAGTGACATTCCTGTCCTCTGAAAGGAGACATGCCCTTGTCACAGCAATCAGTTGGATAAGTTCCGAGTGGTCTTGCCTCTATTATCTGAGTTGCAGTAGTAACTGCATACCCTACCTTGGTGCCTGTTTCTGTTTTGCGTGCTGACCCATCTACAAACAGTGTCCAGTCCATGTAGTAAGGGTTGATCTTTAAGATCCGGTCTTGGTAGAACTTTAGAATGTATGAGATCTAAGCATACATGCGAATACCGTCTTCAGCAACAGGTAGCAATGTCGCTGGATTTAAGGTAGTGCATCTCTCAATTGTCATGTGTGGCTGCGATAACAGCGTAGTCATACAAGATAAATGTCTGCTAGGTGACAGAAATGTTAACTTGTCCTGCAGAAGAATGACTGCTACAGAGTGCGGGACTTTTAACGTAAGATCATGGAACAATACCAACGCGGCTGCAATTACTGCTTGCACACAGTGTGGTAATGCGTAAAATGCCAATGGTCTTAACTTATCTCCATACATTTGCATTAAAACAGATGTCATAAATCTGCTTGCAATCTACAGTCTGTATAAAGGTCTTACTGTAATCTGAAACCCCAATGTTGCTGACCCAGCTATCAGTTGCTTGATCCTAGTAAATGCCTGTACTGCCTTGTCTGTCCAGTGCAGCAAATCTTTGCCGCCATCGGTATTGCAAAAATTAAGTCTGATAGCGGGTGCACTTCTTTTGGGAATCCAACTTCGACAGAAGTTCGTAATGCCTAAAAAGGACATCATTTCTTTTTTGTAGTTGGCATGGGGGCTTGTAAAATAGCATTCTTTCTGCTGTCATCTAATCGCCTGCCCTTCCCAGAGATAGTATAACCTTCTAATTTACAAAATTGTAACTTAGACTTATTTACCTTATGTCCTGCCAGAAAGTGTAGTAGTCGAATAGTCTCGGACTTACAGAGTTCTTGGCCAGGAGGATATCATCCAGCAGTAGGTGGCACCCTTGGGCTGGTTGGAACTGAGCCAAATTGGTGGACATCTCTTGTGAGAAGATGGTGTAACCTGGTATAGGTATAACGCTTGCCCATAAGCGTAAATGCAAACCAAAATCTACTATCTTCCTGCAAGGGAATAGAGAAAAAGGCATTACTGATATCAATTACAGAAAAGTAGTTATCTGTTGGAAGGATATCGTTCAGCAGAATAGACGGATCCGGGACTATCATTTATTGCCTGTAAGTCTTGTACCATCCTCCATGTCCCATCCGGTTTTACTGGAAATAAGGGCGTATTACGGTGAGTCTGTGCACAGAATTAATACTCCAGCTTTCAAAAGTGCTGTGATTACCGGTAAAATGCCCTCCTCTGCCTTTCTGCTCAAGGGATACTGCCGTTTATGAGGTCTAAATTCTGACTTGGGTGTAATCTTTACCTGTCCTGCCGTTCTAATCAGTGCTGACCCTCGACCATAATGAGTTTGGAATCATCTGCAATTGAGATTCTTCCATAGACATAGTCATAATGTCCCAGGGGATTGTATCGGTTTGTCTTCCCTGAGGTGCGTAACCCAGTTAAGTTTTGAACCTGAATGCCCTTACCTGCCAACTGTTCTGGTGTCCATCCTACCCATTCAGTTATTTTCTTACCCACGAGGTACCATGACATTCCTTCACCCTCCGTGACTGAAATATGTGTGGTTAATTCATTCTTATACAGCAGCTGCATATCCCTTGTAAGGCTACATGTGACTGCAGAATTACCTAGTGTGTCCCAAAAAGGCTATGCAATACTAGTTTGGTGACTTTAAAACTAAGAAATTTCTTTTTATTCTAAATCAGGTCCGGCACATCTTCTGTAATACATTGTGCAATGTAATGGATCTGACACCTTGGTTGTTATGCCGTATTTGCTTAATGCCAAATTTGTAAGAGCCGTCACTACACTCTGGGGCCTGTCTCTATCAAATCATTACTATACCAGTAATGTAGATCTCCCTGCCCTCTAATAGCATTGCACTATTCAGTTCTATTCTCCTTGCCACCATCCCGTGGAGGTTACTTGCATTAAATCTCTTCCTAGTAAATGTACTGGGCAGATTTCTGAAATTATTACTGGAACCGTATGGTTTGGTTCCATAGGTTTGGACAATGGCTCACCATTTGCTGCTTTTACAAGCACATATTCATCCGAGGTAACATCGGATGATACCTGAGTCACAAAGAAATTCTATGTCTCGGCCCTCAACTTGCAATGTGATCACTGGTTGGGATTCCAATTGCATAGTTGATGCTAGTGCTGTTAGATTTACCATTTGATATTTCTCATTTTCTGCCATTTCCTGTCCTCACCCATCGTCTTCACTTATACCTACTTCCCCATTCTCACTTTCTTCTTCCTCATACCCTCCATCTTTGACCATCATATAGTCATGCGGTACCACGGAAGCAACCATCGGTTTCTCCGGTCCTCTGCAATCTCTGGCGAAATGTCCTTTCTTACGAAATCCTCAGAATGACTTATGCCTCCCCATCCTCGTCCTCTTCCCTGCCACCTTGAACTAACATTAAAGTACCATCTTCACTAACTGTAAAAGTCTGGGCTTTTTATTTTTTTTCCTTCAGGTATTTCTCAGCATGTCTAGCATAATCCATAAGGGGCTGTAGGCGCTGTCCTGTGTGTGATCATATGCTTTTGTATAAAGTTACCAATGGCTGTCTTGCAGCCCTTTAGTTTTCAGTTGCTGTTCATAGGGCGAGACATTTGCCTGATTTTCTGCCTTAATCAACCCACTATGAGCATCAAAACATTGTGTGAGGTAGATAATTGTCTCACGTTTTTCATCTGATTGAACGCATTGATTAATGCAAGTCCAATCTGCTTTGGGCTTCCAATGTTCTTCTATTTTATCTAGGAGAGTCTTTATTCTGGTTCTACACGAGTTAACCCTTCCTCTGGTAGCAGGGTCCCAAGTTCAAATAAGGTGCCAATCAGGTCCTAGGATTTGCCTTATTACTTGTTCAAATTCTACAGCGTTTAATCTATAACTCATTCTCATGCCCTGAATTTACCATCTACTTTTGAATCTCTACGCTTTGATATCATTGAGGATTTGCCACTTCTATCAGTTCCTTCCTGATCTACCTTCTCCTTAATTTTCCAGTCCCTTCTCTTCTCTGTAATATGGGACACTCACGAGCCTGGTATTGCGGTGGGTCCTGGTCGGGGCACCTCAATAACCTGTGCAGGGTCTGGATACTGGATGGGAGGGGCCGAGGGATTCTGGTGACTACGACTGACTATGGAAGTTTCATTATCTTCCTTTTGAACAAAGTACACATCTTTTTCACTTGAATTACCATTTTCAAATTTTGTTCCTTATGTTTTTATTTGCTTCCTCCAGCCATTTCTGTGCCTAATCCCTACCTTCTTTTGCTTCCTTGTCTTATTTCCTGCCTGTTTGCAGTAATCTTACTAGATTTTGACATTCTGACTTATTTAAACATCCACTAAACCCATGTTCCTTTTCCATTTATCTAAATACTTTACATTCTTTGGGTGTAAATCAAACATAAACTTTTCATCTTCAGTTTTCTGTTCCCATTTCTCTTACGAGAAACTATTCCTGTTCCTGAGATCTCTTGTATATGGAATCTATTCACATATACCCTTATACTTTGAGAAAATTCAATTTCTCCCTTGACTAGTCCCTTAAAATTTAGACAAAAATTCCAATCAGAAACAACAAAAAATAGCTTGAATCTGGAAAGAGTGACTGGCCTCTAATTTCAACCTGTTTCAGTTGGAGGTCTTTCATTAGCCTGATCTCTCTCCACCTTTTCAGCCTCTCTTTGTTAAAGATTTTACTCTTCTAACATATTCTGGAAGAATCGCACCAAGTTCTTGTAAGCAAGTAAAACAGCTTTATTTTACATGCATGGAGATCTGCTACATGATAGTAATATGCCAGCAGTCTGGCTACTTGTACTTTGAGTTCTCCTTATATAGACCCTCACAGAACATTCATTAAAATTGATAGTTTGATTACTTGTTTTTACCAGCCAGTACCACAGTTATTCTTGCACCATTAACTTTATCAGCAGTTTAAGATTAACTCCTGCATTCCTCAGTGATCAACATTTTCCAGAACATTTCAGTTGAACATTTTTCTGCTTAACCCTTTAAATACAGAATACAAAATATGTTGACTTCAGTATTTTTCCACAATATATATATGGGTCTACCTGATAACACTGACACGCCAAAACAAAGACAGCGAAATAACTGACAAGACAAAACCGGAAAAAAAGAAAGTTCAAAAACACGAAACTTCACATGCCCGACAATCAAGACAAATACCTTTCCCGAAAAATACACACACAACACAAGCACACCAAAAACCTTACAAACCTACACTAAACCTTACATACACAACTATCTATGCACTAACCTTAACCCAAACCCTTACCCTAAGGTCTGTCACTATCACACACTTACCTTACCCACACCCTGACCCTAACGTCCGTCCCTATCGCACACTTACCTTAACATGTCGGTGTTCTCAACGTCGGGATTCTCAACTGTCTGTCTTCTCTGTTGTCGATCTTCCGGTTTCAGTTTCTCGTTGTCGGCGTTTGAAGCTTTCGGTTAAATCAGGTATATATATATATATATATATATATATATATATATATATATATATATATATATTTATTTATTACACACACAAACAAATAAAATCACCAATGAACAAAAATAAGTCAAACTGTAAACTCTAAGGCAAATAGAGGAGCAGGAGTTAAGAAATATAATCCAAGAAAATTTATTGTACAAATGGTGAGCGCTTTTACAAATAAATTGCTTCATCAGACCAAATCCAAACAATGATGTCACATCCTTTTATACCCATTAAAATTCAAATGAACCAATCATTCAAAGGTATCACCTTTAAAGCTACAATGTACAAAAAAAAAATTATATATAATTCATAATGTACACAAATATTAAAATCTATAGAACTTAAAAATAAATATACGTAACAATATATAACATATAACAAAGTATAAAAAATAACACTGTAAAAACATATTACACATTTATGAATGAATGGGTATAAAAGGATGTGACATCAATGTTTGAATTTGGTCTGATGACGCAATTTGTGAAAGCGCTCACCATATGTACAATAAATTTTCTTGGATTATATTTCTTACTTCTTGATTCCTGCTCTTAGACTTGCCTTACAGTTTACAATTTGACTTATTTTTGCTGTTCATTGGTGATTTTCCGTTGGCATCTTACTTAATATATCACCAAACAGGCATGGCTGAGGATATTGCTAATGGAACCGGGACTGGAAGTGTAACAGCATCAGTAGGGACTTTCAGAGGTTCTTTGGATCAGGTATTACATCCGAGAAGTAACCCTTCATTATTTGAGACTACAATTAAGAATGTAGCTGATGAATTTTTGAACAATGATGCCCAGAGACTTCGTGAATTTTCAAGGAAATTTAAAGATAACTTATCAGCCAAAGAGGTTATAATTACAGCGACAGCACCTGGAGGCTTGTGGCACACTTAAAATTTATTCCCCGTGCTCTCAATGCACTCACAATGCCCACATATGGTGAGTCTCAACCAAAGTTGTTAGCCAGATAGCAAGAAATTAACTTTAAACTAGCTACTCGTATATGCGCTTACTTAATGAATTTTTTCTACCTATTGAAGCACAATTTATTAATGATACTGAGTTGTGCTATGGACAAGTATGTGATGTTGGCATCAATGTGCTGAATCCTACCTTACTGGGACACTTGATAATGTGAGGGTCTATGAGCGGAAATTGATTGTTAAAAAGACAGAAAATTGAGCGAGACACCAAAGATTGAGCCGAGTCATGTCATTATATGCCCGAGGAGAACCGAAGTGAATACTGGGGACTCTGGACATTCATTGCAACCAGTTAGACAATGACAGGAGGTGACAATGACTACTTCATCCAAGGATGACAGTCAATCCAGGGCCATTAACAGTGTTCCTGTAACCATTAACAGTGTTCCTGTAACTGAACATATTAATGAGGTGGGACGTGTTGATGCTAAATTGAGCATCCACTTTGAGCATGGCATTGGTTACTTCTCGTTCCTGTCAGTTAAATGCCTCTGTATATGAAATGCCTTTGGCGGAGGGCGGGTTTCCGCCTTTACATGCATCCGGTGTGAAGGAGGATGCTGTACGGAACTGTCCTGTTGTAAATAGCAGTTCTGAACCAGTTCGACCGAAAAGTGGTGGGGTGATTTGGAAAAGTACAGTTTTGTACCTACCATAAATGTAGATGTCCGATAGGTATGCATCTGCAGTCCTAACATATGGGTTGTCCTGCCTCAGGCAGCCCTTCGGACGGCCAGATTCCAAAGTCTGGGTCTGGCCTTGGCTGATGTCGCACTTCACCAGACGTCATAGCTGCTGGGGTATAAAGGCATCAGCCGACGCCATTTTCCTCAGTGTTTTTTGCCCCAGATGCCAGGTGCCCTCTAGGAAGGCTAAATTTGGATAAATGCAAATAATTCCAAACAGTAGAGATAAAAAAAAAAAATATATATATATATATATATATATATATATATATATATATATATATATATATATATATATATATATATATATACATACATACACATATACATATATATATATATATATATATATATATATACATACATATACACACACATACACACACACACACACACACACACACACACACACACACACACACACACACACACACACACAAATACACCATAATAAATTCCCCCAGCTAGCTAAAAGGGGGGAAAGTACCCTAGGAATACCACAGAGGGGAAGGAGGGTGGGTAATCCTGACTGCAGATGCATACCTATCGGACATCTACATTTATGGTAGGTACAAAACTGTACTATGCCCTTCAAGGATGCATCTGCAGTCCTAACATATGGGTAGAATACCATAGCCAAACTGGGGGAGGAGGCACTAAGATAAAGATGGTGTAGTCAAGATCCCTTGTAAAACAGCAGTTGCAAAACCTGCTCGGGATCTGGAGTATAAAGGAAGATTATAATGCTTGGCAAATGTATGCACGGAGCTCCAAGTAGCAGCTTCTAAAATGTCTTTGGTAGCCACTCCTCGTAGGAAAGCTGTGGTGGTGGCTGTAGCTCTTGTGGAGTGAGGTCTGATATTTTCAGGAGTTGTCTTTCCATGAAAAGAGTAGCAAAATCTAATGCAATTTCCTATCCATTTTGAGATGGTCTGTTTTGAAATTGCTTTTCCTTGCATTCCTGTTGCTTATGCTACCAGACGCTGGTCAGTTTTTCTGTTGGTCTTAGTTCTGTCCAGATAGTAGCGCAATTGTCTGCACATCCAACGTATGTAGCAGTCTTTCCCCCCTGTTCTGTGGGTTGGGGAAGAATGTAGGTAAATGAATAGCTTGGTTCGATGATACTCTGGAGACCACTTTTGGCATAAAAGTAGGGTTAGTTCTCAGAGACACTCTATCCTGATGGAAGATAAGGAAGGGCTATACTGCCATTAATGCCTGTAACTCAGATACCCTTCTTGCTGAAGTGATCGCTAGCAGGAAAGCAGTTTTCCAAGATAAGAACTGTAAGTCTGCTGTTGCTGCTGGTTCAAAAGGGGGAAGTGTTAACTTTTCCGGCACAAAGTTGAAATCCCATGTAGGTAAAGGTGGTTTCCTTGGAGGCTTTACATTTTTGATTCCCCTCAAGAACTGCCTGAGTAGAGGATGAGAGAAGACAGGAGGATCCATGTTGTATTCTGCTGAAATTGCTGATGCATGAATCTTAATGGAGGAGTAGGACAGGCCATTGTGGAACAGTTCTGCTAAGTATTCCAGGATGTGTGCTATGTTTGCCAATGAGACATTTTCTCCCTTTGCTGCACTCCAAATGAGGTATCTTTTCCATTTGGCTGAATAAGTTTTCCTTGTGGAGGGTCTGCGTGCCTCCAGGATAATGTCCTTAACCCTCTGAGATAAATCTGTTTTACTTTGTTTTATGCAATATTCCAAGCAGCTAGCTGCAGTGTTTTCAAATTTGGATGTAGGATCTTGTAGTTGTTCTGTGTTAGAAGTAAGCGACATAGAGGTAGAGGCCATGCGTGTGTCCGAGACATGCTTCTCAGTAGCAGGTACCAATGTTGCCTTGGCCAGTCTGGAGCTATCAGGACTACCCTTGGCTGATCCTCTTTGATCTTCAGTAGGACTTTGTACATCAAAGGAAGAGGTGGGAATGCATATGCTGTCAGGTTTTTCCAGCTGAAGGAAAGGGAGTCCACCTTCCAGGCAAGTGGGTGGTATGCTCTTGTGCAGAATTTCTTCAATTGGTGGTTGTGTGGGGAAGCGAACAGGTCTATCTCTGGCAGTCCCCATTTCTTTGTTATGGCTTTGAAGATATCTGGATGCAGCATCCATTCGTGAGCATCCGTGGTAGTTCTGCTTAAGGTGTCTGCTAGTGAATTTTCTTTTCCTGGTACAAATCTGGCCTGTAGTTGAATGTTGAGATTCAGGGCCACATTCCACAGGTCCATTGCCATCCGGCATAGAGGATATGAGTGTGTACCTCCCTGTTTGTTGATGTACCACATGACTGTGGTATTGTCCGTCCTTACCTTGTTGAAGGAGTGGTCTGAATGCCTGGATTGCATGTTTCACTGCCAGCATCTCCTTTAGATTTATGTGTAGATTCAGCTGGTCTTGGGTCTGTAGGCCTTGTATACACTTGTCCACTATGTGTGCCCCCCAGCCTAGGTCTGAGGCGTCCGTGGTGATGGTCTGGCTTGGATGTGGTTTGTGGAAAGGCAATCCTCTGTTCAACTGACAGGCCTGAGCCCACCACATGAATTCTTGTTTCAGGCATGGAATTATTGGAATCTGGGCTTCTAGACTGTGCTTGTGTTGAGACCATACATTCCTTAGGTACCACTGCAACTTTCTCATATGCAGCCTGGCATGCGGAATCAATATTATGCAGGATGCCATGTAACCCAGGGCTTGCAGGACTTTCCTTGCAGTAAGCTGAGTTTGTGTTGTTAATGTCATGAAATAGACTGGTAGTTGCTTTTGTTTTTCTTCTGTGAGAAAAGCCATCCGAGTTGATGTATCCAGTTCTGCACCCAAAAATGTTATCCTTTGGGATGGTACTAGTCTTGACTTTTGCATGTTGACTGTGTATCCTAAGGCTTGCAACAGTTGTATGACATTTTCCAAATCTTTTGTTAACTTTGCCTTGTTGTCCGCTTGTATTAGGCAGTTGTCCAGGTATGGGTAAATTTGAATTCCCTGAAGCCTGCAATGAGCAATTACTGATGCCAGGCATTTTGTGAATACTCTGGGCGCAGTAGATAAGCCAAAGGGCAATGCTGAGAATTGATAATGCTCTGATCCTGCAAGAAATCTGAGGTGTCTTCTGCAATCTGGTCGTATGGGGACGTGCAGGTATGCCTCCTTGAGATCTAGAGTCACCAGCCAAGACTCCTTGCCCAGCATGGGAAGAAGATGCTGGAGGGTCAGCATTTTGAATTTTGGAACAATGAGGTATGTGTTCAGTGCGGACAAGTCGAGAATAGGTCTCCATTGATTTTCTTTTCTTGGTACAAGGAAAAGCCTGGAGAAAAATCCTTGGCCTTGTTCCATAGGTGGTACCTTTTCTATAGCTCTCATCCTTAGTAAGTTGTTGATTTGTCTTTGAGCCTCTCTTTTTTGGCTTGGTGGTAGGTTTGGCATTCCTCTCTTTTTTGGTAGAGTGTGGAAGTGAAACCTGTAGCCCTTGTCTATTGTTTGTAAAGTCCATTTGTCTCCTGTAATGCAATGCCAGTTGTCGGAAAATAAGGCTAGCTTTCCACCCAAGGGTGCTTCCAGTTGTTCCCTGGTAGGCGGAACCAGAGCAAAGTCATTGTGTCTGTCCTGTGGAAGTGGTTGTAGTTGAATCTGTGGCAGCACTTCTCTGGTTGGCAGGTTGCCACTGACGTCCCCTGTAGGCACCCCTAGATTGACCTCTGCCTCTTGGGCGTCTATTTCTGCCTCTCTGTGCTCTGGAGGTGTCTGGAAAGGACCAATTCTTCTTAGGCCAATTTCTGCTAAACCTCAGAGGTTGGACCTGTGAGAAATCCTTGACTGTTTGGACAGATTTTGCTTTTTCTTCCACTTTCTTTAGAACCTCCTGTGCAGGGGAGCCAAACAAACTTTGTTTCTCCATAGGAGCATCTAGGAGTTTTGACTTAACATGGTCTGGTATGGATTGTTCTTTTAACCAGGCATGCCTTCGAATCACTGTTCCAGTCATAGCTGATCTAAAGGAAGCCTCCAGTGCATCATAGCCACATTTTAAGAAATGGTTACTGACCTGCTGAGAGTTATGTACCAAATCCTGAAGGGACTTGCGGTCTATAGGTTCAGGAGAGGACAGTTTTTTATTTAGCTGGTCTAACAAACATTCCTGGTACTGAATCATGTGAAATTGACAGTTTAAGGCCCTGGCCGAAAGAGTAGCAGAAGTATAAACCTTTTTACCCCATCTCTCTAATGCTCTAGATTCCCTTTCAGAGGGAAGAGGGTTTTTGGCAGAGGCAGCTGCCACACCTTTAGGGCCCTGTGAAATGGTTTCAGGGTCTGCAACAGGAGCCTTATACAAGTGGTAGTGTGTGTCGGAGACCCTGTAATATCTGTCAGGCTTGGCAGGGGCCGGAGGAAGAGAATCAGGGGCAGTACAGGCATCATTATATGCATCATCAACAACTGTTAGTACTGGAGGAATGGCTAAAGGCCTATGCTGTGGTAAGTGTAAAAAAGTCCTTAGCCTTTTCCTTGAATCTGAAAAATCCTGGCCCTGCCATTGGAAGTGTTCCCTCATAGCATGTAGGGTTTCCCCAAAAGAAAATTCTTCAGGAGGAGAAGCAGAAGGAATGGAGTCTTCTGCATCAGAATCCTCATAAGGAGAATATGGGCCTTCCTGATGATCTGAAACATCTGAGTCATCCGAGGAATAGTCTGTAGAGACAGGTTCCGGGGGTTCAGTCCTAGACCTCTTATCTGGAGGGGGTCGAGAGGCCCTGTCTGGGATCCCCTGATCAAAGAAATAAGATCCTCAGCCAGGCTGAGTAATTGGGAACTAGAGGTAGGCCTGTGTGAGGGAGTTTTAGCAGGTAAGGCCTTAGAAGATTTAGCTGCTTTAGCCCTGGAAAAGGCCTTGATAGACATAGAAGCAGGGGGTCTAGCAGCCCCACATGCAGGGGTAGATATGTCTAAAGGAATAGTGTCTGACAAATCCTAGGTGCCTGCTTCTGTAGCAGTAATTTCAGTAGCAGATTCAGCCATGCTCTGTGAGGCCTCGGCTATCGGAGGCATGCTTTCGGCCGAAGGAAGAACCGAGGACTCTGTTTCAGCCGAAACAGAGACACTCGCGGTTGGCCTAACCGTGGTTTCAGCCAAAACCGCGGACCGCGAGTGTTGGTCCTTTTCCTTGCGCTTTTTAGCTAATTGTGTAGTTGAGTCTCCGACAGCATTTTGTAAGCAAAAGCGGGACCAAAAAACTCCTCTGCAAACTCCGACCGACATCTAAGCGTCCGTCGGTTGAAGGAAGCACAGGCTAGACAAGCTGATACGTCATGGTCTGGGCCTAAGCAAGGAAGGCAGTAAGAGTGGAAATCCTTATGAGGTATTTGTTTCCCACAAGTTAAACAATTATTTACTTTGTCTTCGGTAGTAGGAATCTCTGGATCTGACCGACCGGCACTTGCGAACAGCTTCTGCTTCGGGCACCGCACGGCAAGAAAGACTGAGGAAAATGGCGTCTGCTGTTGCCTTTATACCCCAGCAGCTATGACGTCGGGTGAAGTGCGACATCAGCCGAGGCCAGACCCAGACTTTGGAATCCGGCCGACCGAAGGGCTGCCTGAGGCAGGACAACCCATATGTTAGGACTGCAGATGCATCCTTGAAGGACATCAACCTTTTTTACCCCTACCCATCAGATCGAAACGGAAACAATCGATGGGGTCTCCAGAACAACGGGAAGGTTACAAGAGGAAACCAAAGAACTGGAACAACGGCAACACCACGTGGGAGAAATGAAGTACAACTTAGTTTGGAACATTTCACAGGAGGCATATTTTTCTGTTTTTGAAAGTAATGTTTTGAATAAAGGGCTGTCCTTTATTTCTGCTACTTCTTCTAACATTGCGGACACTTAGACTTTAAGCTGACACTGTGTAACATACAACTGAAATTAAATGTTTAATAATGATATAGTACCTGTTAATGCTGATTTTAATAGAGATTTGGTGTTTAAAAAGCCTAGTGTATATAATCCTAAGTTTAACTCAACCCTTGATATGTTCTGTAAGGTTTGTGAGGCCGATTTTTATAATTACTTTGATAATGAATATACAGGCAAGAAGCAGATATCTGATAACCTTACTGCACCTGAGAGATTAGCCCTGGAAACAGACAATGATAATAGCATAGGTCATTAGACCAGCGGACAAGGTGGACAGTGTTTTTATTATGATTCCACTGGTACTATGTTAGTGACAATGATGTCTCTCTTGAGATTAATTTGTCTTGACATTCAGGATATTACTATAAGGGTGACCAACACGTTATTATAATTTGCAACATGTGGAATTACTATGGAGTGGTTTAGCTATTTTGTAGTGGAGAAACCGTTAATACCGACTTTGCATGGATTCCCCGAAGTTCATAGATTCCCACAAACCTCCTTTTAGGCAGACAGTGGATTGCTTACTGATCCACTTAGTATATATGTTGAGAAACAACTGAGACCAGTGCTAGAACATCATCCTTTTATTCTACGTGACACCAAACAGATGCTACATGAGCTTTAACAAGTTTGTCAAGGACTCAAAGGATGTAATGAAGGGTTATTTAATGGCCACTTATGATGTGACCTCACTGTTCACAGTGATCCCTAACACTATAGGGATCTCTATGGTTAAAAATGATGTAGTAAGTACACAAAGTCATATAAATTTGTTATGTGATTTACTTAGCATTATTTTGTATAATAAATGTATTCCTATTCAATGGGAGCTACTATCACCAGTTGTTGGGCATAGCTATGGGCACTCCCTGTGCCAATAGCTACACAGGCATGGTGATGGCAGAGTGGGAGATGCATAACTTGATTTTGCATCCTTTTGTGGAGCAATGTTTGGTGTTATATAGAAGGTTCCTTGATGATCTTTGTATGTTTTGGAAGGAAGTGAACTTGAGCTATTAAGATTTGTTGATCATATGAATCGTAGTTGTGAGATTTTAAAATTTACTGGTGAATATTCCACTACTGAAATACATTTTTTGGACATTTTGATTTGTATTGATGGAGAAGGACATTTACATACCGATAGGTATGTGAAAGATTGTTATCGTCCCTCCCATCTGCATAGGACTAGTATGCACCCCACACACATTTTCACCAATATTGTAAAGGGACAAGCCATGCGCTTTTCTCGATTAACTGATCGGGATAGACAGCTACATCAAGAGTTTGACAATATCTGTGCAGATTTTGTTAATAGGGGGTATGATGAACGAGTAGTAAGTAGGGTTACCCATGAAGTTTAAATGATGAGAAAAGGGAGGGCTGAGCCATATTTTTCGGAAGCTTATGACTATGACTCTAATAGGACAGTGAATAAGATACCTTTTGTTTTTCTTATACTAGGGGATAACACAGTGATCAGGAATATCCTACAGTGTAACTGGAAAATATTACGCACTGATAAACAAATTATTCAAGTGATGGTGGATAACCATACATTACCTTTAAGAACACTAGGAACTTGAAATGAAGGTCGTGTTACCCTAAGAGGATTAGACAAGAAATGAGAACTGATACAGGGGTTGGAACAACTAGATGTGGTGGTTTTAATTTGTGTACGTTTATACAAGAAGGTACTGAATTTACGCATCCGGATAATAGCAGAGTGTACAGATTTGATGCTAATGCTAACTGTAACAGTAAGAACCTCGTCTACTTAGAATGAAGAACAGACTATGCATTGTGCTATCTTGGAAAGACAAATAGACGTCTTTGTGACTGCATTAGGGACCACAATGATTGTTAAAGGCAAGGACATACATATAGAGCATTAACTAAGCTCACTATAGAAAATGGGGTTGGCCATCAGTTTCGATTTAGGGTGTTAGAGCTTGTATATGAAGACGCTCGGTTGGGCGATGTTTCTAATAAAACAGAAACTAGACAGCTTACTTGGAAAGCGAGGTTAAGGGCTCAATGATCATATAGCCATTACAGCCAAATTGAGAAGTAGGAAACAGGAAATAAATATAGGATGTATTAAATGTTTAATATGGTTTTTACAAAGTTAATTTTTATATTTTGTTATATACATTATATAGTGTTACATTATTATTTTTAAGTTACATAGGTATTAATATTTGTATATATTATGTAATATAAATTATATATATATATATATATATATATATATATATATATATATATATATATATATATATATATATATATATATTTTGTTTTTGTACATTGTAGCTTTAAAGGTGATGCCTATGAATGATTGGTTCATTTGAATTTTAATGGGTATAAAAGGATGCGACATCATTGTTTGAATTTGGTCTGATGAAGCAGTTTATTTGTGAAAGTGCTCATCATTCCCACACACATATATATATATATATATAATATATATATATATATATATATATATATATAATATATATATATATATATATATGGTTCCCCTTTTTAATCGCGAAATACTTTCAAATCTCAGTATTTTCCGACCATAAAAGGCAAAACCTTCAAATATTGAACCTTCACAATCCCGAAACTACAAATCCCGAACACATACCATACACCAAACCACACATAAACCACAACACCCACACTACAAGACACACAAAAACAAAACACCACACATCCACATACATACATTGTGCCCCCCACACCCCAAGACTTCTACAGACTAACTCTGAGATCGCACAAACAGTAAAGACAGTACACTCACACCCAGACATTCCACAGTCCCTCGCACACACGTACATCCAGCAATTACACACTCATACGTGTACCTTCCTACCCTTAACTACACATACAACTTACAAACAAACAATCTCATACACTCAAACTCCCACCCAAAACCCTTACAAAACACTCACTTACGTTAGATTCCACGTAAATCCATACACTAAGCCTTACATCCAAACCCAACAGCGCACGTCACATAATATAAAGCCATAACCTCGAATTCAAAATTATGCACTTGACATTTTAAAAATTCTCATTTAGGGTCGCAAAATGCAAAAATTCAAGATATATATATATATATATATATATATATATATATATATATATATATATCACACACACACACACACACACACACACACACACACACACACATTTGTGTTGGTTCTGATGGTGTAAGTTACTGAATTCCACCTTGTTGCTACATTATGAGAAAATAGGGAGTCCCCTCTTAGTGGATTTGGACACTTGTAGTAGAGATTATTTGTTGACCTAAGACTTTGATTTGTGGTATGGGGCTGGAGAGTATTTACAAGGGCAGGGGGGTTTCAGGTTGATTTAGGTATTTTATTGTAGCATGTTTCAAGTTCAATTAAATCTGTCTTAAGGTTGCCGAGAATTGGGGAAGCATACAGAAGTGTTCACAGATTCTAAATACTTCATTTTTGTAAAAAGTACCCACTCTTTTTCTTAACTTTGTTTGTGCTATATGTAGGTCAAATCTTAGGTTGTTATCTATCATTTATTCCTAGTAATTTTGTTTGTGAATCAGCATTAATTTCAGTATTATTCCTATGACCTAAAAACAAATATGACCTAAAAAAGTTGCTGTGATGCTCAGAAAAATAAAATGTAAGCAGACATAGACCAACATATGCTGAGGCACTTAAATGCAACCTACCTAAACCCAAAAACCGACTAGACAAAGTGCACAAACTCCCTCAGCAACCTTGAAAGCACTCTTAAAAAACCCACATCAACACATACAGCCACATCTCATGGGGCCTCTATTTCTAAGCCCACAAGACAAGCCACCACAGAAACAATCGAGTCATGGGAGACTCCATTGTGAGACACACTGATGTCCCTCACAGCAGGCTGAGTACGGAGAAAGTCACTGTCAGTGCTTATCAGGGGCAAGGATCTACCATATTACACATGCACTCAGGTCATTGGACCACAAGTACCAGTATGACTCGGTCACACTCCATATGCGTGTGAATGACCCAAGATGTACATCCTTAGACTGTATGAAGATGGACATTGTGGAACTCTCAAAATATATGTACATCCAAGCTGTTATGAGCCTAGCACTGAGCAGTATTTTACCTTTGCCAAGAATGATGCCACAATCTGAACAAAAAAATGACCTACCTCTCTCTCTCTCAAAACTAAGAAAACTCCTCACAAGACAAATCTACCAAAGCTAAATCAGAGATAAATTTGGCCTCCCAGGCCAAGAATAATAACAGCGCATTATTTAGCCATGTCCTCAACCTCAAAGGCAATACACAATTGTGTGCAGAGCTCATTGTACTAGGCCAGATGTAGCAGACCTACTAACCATCAAATTCAGCCATAAACTTTACCAATCCCCCTCCCCCCCCCCACCCACCAACTTTCCCTCAGGAAATACCATCAAATACAACTCATTCTGCTATCACCAAGGAAAAAGTCCTTGATGCTCCCAAAGGCCAACACTGCATAAAATGGGCCCAGACATGCCTTCTAAATAGCATGAAATATGATCCACCAGGTTCTCTGGAAATGATATTTCACTGTAGTCTCACTAGCAGGCTTTGTGCTTCATGAATGGAGTACAGCAGCAAGTCATCCCTCTGCACAAAGTGGGCTATCTACAGATCCTGGGACCTACAGACCCATAACATTCACTTGTCTCATATGCAAAGCCATGGAAATGATTAATAAGACAAAGGAACCCAATCCAGTATGGTTTCATCAAAGGAAAGTCATGCCTACTCTATCTGGTGAGCAACCGAGATGGTTAGCAAAGCAATGGAAATGAGAAAAATGGTTCACACTGCGTACCTTGACCTGGCCACGACATTTAAAACACAATCCCCCACACGGGTATTGCTGACAAACTCAAGAGGTTAGGTACAAACCCATGTATTACTACGTGGAAAGCCAGCTGGCTCGCAAACAGGAACAAGGAAGTTAGAATTGGGGAGTTCAGATCTACAAAGAGGCCAGTCACAAGTGACGTTCCTCAGGGAACGGTCCCGAGATCACTCCTTTCGAATACTGACTTATCTGAAGTCAAGACCAACATCAATGGCTTCTGGCTGACTAAATTTGCAGATAATTTTAAGTTAGGAGTCATCACTGAATAGAACAATGACAAATATTCAGGAAGGGATGACAGGCAAAGCTGATGCCAGAGCCATGGACTAAAACTAAATGCCAAGAAAGGCATAATAGCATCCTTGAGGATGTCACTCAGCCTAGTAACTATCACTTTGACAACACAACCCATACAGTTGACCCAATAGAGACTTGGGGACACAAAGACAGCAATCTAGTCTTGATCATCCATTACAGGTCTTTTCAGGCTTGCTAGTTGTTGCTGAAGCACCTACCAAGAGGAGAAAACGCTGAGAGAAAAAAAGGAGCCACTTTTGTGATTTTAAGTATTTTCTTCTGATTTTTTTGTTAAGTTTTACTGCTTTGCCGCCTACTTTTTGGCATTTTCCGGCTTGCTAAAGTTTATATCTGTAACACTACTTGGAACACATCTAGACCCGGTTTACTGCATTTCCTGCGTTGCACTTAATTTAAAATAGTTTTTTTTTCTCTAAAAACTGCATTTTACCTGATTTTGGCCTACCACTCAAGTGTGGGGTCATTTATTGCACTGTTGTGATTATTTTGCTGCTTGTGTATCTCTGCTACCTTTAAACTACAACAAAAAGAAAAAAAAATATCTTGCTTTTTTTCCCACTTTCTGAAAGTTAAGAAAGTTCAGTTGCAGATTTGCTGTTCTGAACTGTTTGGAAGTTTCTAGAAGGCCAGTGCTTGCTTGGGCTAAAGGGAAGTCTCTGTGTTCACCAGTGGGAATGGTTAACACTGAACAGCCTGCCTGTCCCTGAAGGAGTAGTTACTACCTAGAAGCTGTAGTTTTATTGGCCATTTTGGGTCAATTCTAAACTCCTTGATCTCTCTCTCTTAAAACCCTACAACTGTCTTTTTGCACGGTTTTGCACACTGAGCAGCATTGGGCAGCGCTGCCTAAACAGGTTTAAACTATTCCAGGCTCCACAAAGTCTGCTCTTCACTTTTTCCCCTTAGAACTGTTCAAACTCTCAAAGTAATCACTCTATTCTCCTTCTAAAGCCCTGCACTTGCTCAGCTCTTATAAGGGAACACTAACTAAAGCACTACACCCTCCTTGACTTCTCATAAGTATTAAGACTCCCGATTGGTCCTTCCTGATAAAGTGAAAAATCAGTTCCCTTCCCTAATCTGATCAGTAAAAAAAAAAAAAAAAAAAAAACAGTTCCCTATACTAATCTGGTATATCCAAGGGTCAGTTTCAAGGTTACTCTCCAGTCCAGCTGGTGAATCTGGGAATTTTGAGGCAATGTTACAATTGCCTTATGTACACAGACAACCCTCTCCTCCTTCCAACAAACTCTAATACATGTCAGAGATGCAGTTACACAGCCAAACTGGAGGAAGAGCTCTCTCAACCCAAGAATGGCACAGTCAGGAGGAAAAGGTAACCAACCCACACCACAAATCCAGTCTCACACAGACCTATTGCATCTGCAGACCCAACACATACACACAAAAACAAACATACTCAGAGGCTCTAAATAAAAATCTGCCTAAACAGCAAAGACCTCCTAAGCAGATATCCAAGCAACAGCCACCCCTCAACAATACCCACAAATCACATATCGCACAAAATCAGTGTGCCTCACAGTCACAACCCATAAGGCCAAACAACACACTAAATACACTTGTTATAGGGGACTCTATTGTCCGGCACACTGACGTCCCACTCACCAGACTGAACAAGAAGGTCACTGTAAGCTGCCTGTCGGGTGCCAGGATCCGCCACATAACGCAAGCATTCCGGTCACCCCAAAGCAAGTACAAGTATGACTCAGTCATTGTCCATGCTGGTGTGAATGACCTGAGATGTACCTCCCTGGACTACATGAAAAGAGAAACAGAAGCTCTCTCACCATGTAGCCCAGGCTGGTATGTCCCTGACCTTGAGTAGCATCTTGCCCTCACCAAGAATGATGTCACAGTATAAAGACAAAATGATCAGTTTCAACAATTGGCTAAAGTATTGGTGTCATTCAAAGGGGTTCCAGTGTCTATCAGCCTGGGATGACATACTCGACAAGCCACGTTGCTTCGCTAGGGACGGCTTGCACCTGTCACCCTTAGGCTTTCGTATACTGGCCAAGGCTCTTGCCACCCCCATAGTGCCTTTTTTAGGCAAGGCTCAAAGGACAAACCCACCTCCATAGATAACCCAAAGATAAAAAAACTAAAGGTAATGCTACTCAATGCCAGAAGTCTAAACCTCAAGATGCATGCACTCGAGACTCTCCTCAGTGTGGAGAAAAATCGATGTCTGTGCAGCAACAGAAACCTGGTTCAAGGCTCCTGAGAGCACCTCAGCACTACCAGGTTATAACTCATACCATACGTTTAGGCCCCAAAACTCTGACCGAAGCACAAAAGGAGGGGGAGTATCTATATTCAAAGATACCTACACCTCCAGGTTAGTGGCACTGCACGAAGCATCGGAAACCATCCATGTGCAACTAACAGTGGGCAAAACTGCCTTTCAGTTTGTAGCCTGCTACAGAACACCATCCCTATTACAGGAACCCCACTTGGCATTCCTGAGAACACTGGAGAATATGAAGGTCTCTCCAAACACTATGTTATTGAGTGACTTCAACTACCCAAACATTGAGTGGGAAAACTACTCAAGCCCAAACACCCTCGCCCAACGGTTCCTTGAATTTATAAACTCAAACGCAATGGAACAACTGGTCACGACTCCCACAAGAGGGAATATATTGGACCTGGTCATCACCAACATGGGGACTCTATGTTCCACACCAGAGGTAAACCCCTCATTGGTAAGATCAGACCATAAACAAATTTCTCTGGACATCCATATCCCGTCCCCACTCCCAGCCAAGGAAATCACTGTAAAGAATTTCTCAAAAGCCAACTTTGCACTTCTCAAGACTGAGGTGGAATCCTTCAAAGCCCCTGGGCCAGAGGATAATACAGCCCAATCCGCAGAATCCTTTACAAATGCATTCTATGAGCACCTGCAGGAATGCATGGATCGTGCTATCCCAAATAAAACCAAGACTCACTCCTCCAAAAACAGGAGACCGGTCTGGTGGACCCTGGCCATAAATAAGCTATACAACAGAAGGAGGAAGCTACTAAATGAGAGAGCAAAATCCCAAAAAGGGAAGGCATCTCTGATCAGTATTAGCAAGAAACTTCGATCCCTCATAAAATCATCAAAGGCCAGTTTCGAAAGAAAAATTGCCCTAGACACTAAAGATAATCACAAGGCCTTCTTTAGTTATGTCAGAAACATGGGCGGAAACTGCCAGATATGCTCTGAATTGTTGCATAACGGTACAAAATATACCGAACCTACAGACATAGCCAACATCCTGGCAGACAGATTCAGCGCAAACTTCTCCCCCCATTACCCCCCAAAGGAACAAACGCCTATCCCAACTGAATGGGACCTCCCTGATATCACAGATGCACAGGTGAAAGCTGCCCTCTCCAAAGCAAAAAACACAGCATCTATGGGACCAGACGGTATCGCAGGCTGTGTCTTACGAGCTCCAAGAAGAACTGAACCCTCACATTAAGTCACTGTTCAAACTTAGCCTTACTACAGGATATGTACCGTTTTTATAATTTAATATATATAAAGCACTTTGTCTATTCAGAATCTTCACAAATACTTATCTGTTTAAAAACTTTCATTTGAATCTGTAGTGCTTGCTGTCTTAGGCTATTTTGTCCCACCCTTCCTCCCTGCTAGTGTCTTGCTCTTATACTTGGTGGCTTTGCAGTTGCCTGCCCCTACTGTGACACCTCCCAGTCTAGTGTCATTAGCTCATTCTTAATACAGAGAGAACATTTGATAAGGCCTTCTGTTCCTCCTTTTTCCCTTTTCAAAAAGTAAAACAAAACTGTTTTTTCTTTTTCGCCTGAACCTTCTTGTGTTCTGACTGTCCTTCTCAAACATATTGGAAATATACAGTATATTTCAGAGCATTTGTTATAACTGTATTTGCTATAACTGATTTAAGTATTTTTTTCTGGCTTTTTGAATATTTACTGCTTAGCGACTGCATCTTAGCCTGTTTATACAGCTCTGCATTCTATTTAAACTGTTTTTGTGTTGATTAACTGTTTTGCACTCTTAAAAAGTTATTTGTTGCTTAATTTTACCTGTAGGCTAACACACTCAAGTGTGCTAGCCGCTTAAAAGCATTTACTGTCTGTTTTTTTCCTTGTCTCTGTAAAAAACATCTCTTGGTTTTCCCACCTTACTGAACTAGAGTAGTCCAGTTTCAGAGTTGCTGATCCCTGGGCTTTGTTTTTAGTTCCTGTTACTGATCCATTGCCTTATTAGGAAGGAGGGAAGTTTCTTTGCTTACCAGTGGGAGTGGGAAGCACTGAGCAGCCTTTTTGTCCGAATTGGTGAAGTTTCAGCCAGAAACTAGTAGTCTATTGGTCGTTTTGGGCCAATTCCTAGCTCCTTTCAGCCCCCTGCTATAAAGCACGCTAAACACGCGTTTTCCAGCTTGTACCAACTCAGCACAGATCCTCGTGGTGGCCTGCAGAGTGATCCAAGCAGCAGAGAGCTAAAAGAGTGACTTTCTACCAGATATAAGTATTTTTTGTGGCTTTCCCACTGTTATTAAGCTAGCGACTGCATTTCGCCTGTTTTACTGCTACTTTAAGTGATTTCTGCATTCTACACTGTTTATTGCACTTTAAGTTACTAATTGTTGCAAATTGTTTCTGTAGGCTACACACTAAAGTGCGCTAGCCGATTTACAGCAATTATAGCATTTACTGTCTTTTTTCCTTATCTCTGTAATAAAACAAAAAAATCTCTTGTTTTACCACCTTACTGAACTAGAGTAGTCCAGTTTCAGAGTTGCTGATCCCTGGGCTTTGTTTTTAGTTCCTGTTACTGATCCATTGCCTTATTAGGAAGGAGGGAAGTTTCTTTGCTTACCAGTGGGAGTGGGAAGCACTGAGCGGCCTTTTTGTCCGATTTGGTGAAGTTTCAGCCAGAAACTAGTAGTCCATTGGTCGTTTTGGGCCAATTCCTAGCTCCCTTCAGCCCCTGCTATAAAACACGCTAAACTGTACTGCTGATCTAACCAGCATATCCTACAACTGAAAAGTTCATCTCTACTTGATTCCCAAGTAGACTATTCTCTATCTGTAAAGCCTAGCACTCACTCCTACAGTACTTGCACCTTGGTAAAGCACTCTTATTATAGATAGTACCCCACCAGCCTAAAACCCACTTCCGGAGTCCTTTGAAAGTCTCTTATAGTTCATAGGGTTCATACTAGGCTAGGCTCCCCGAGGCATTTATTTCAAGCCCCCATCATCGCTTTCTTGTTTGGCCCCTTTATGGGGGGGATATGGGGAACTATATTACATTTTGCTTGCTGTGTGCCTCTGTTGAGTAATCCCTGGGAGGTAATCCATCTCCATCCATCTCCCATCCATTTCTCATGAAGAATTCCAATAGGAGCAGCTGCCTCACATGTACCGGGATTTTGTTCCACAGCATAGGGAGTCTTTGGGTGATGAATCTATCACACCTTGTAAAAGCATAAAGAACATTTAAAAGGAAAGATTAAAAAAATGGTGATAGTAAAGAAAAATATATATAGTACAAAAAATGAAATAGCATTTCACAAATAAAATTTTTTAAATAAAAAAATTCATTAGTTAATGGAATTTTAAAAATGAATGAATGTTTAAACACTAAAATGTGCCTGGTTGTGGTCCTTAGTGGTTAATGTAATAATGGCATAAATAATGTATATAATGCAAGCATTTTATGGTTCATAGGTTCATATATTTAGGCTATCATTCATAGGGCATTTACAAGCCTAATACCCATCGCTTTGGTAACTACGCCACCCCTTTAGTATGGGGAAATATACCCATTATTTTGCTGTGCCTCTGTCGATTTGAGTGACACTGAGGTAATCTGGGGGGTATATAATCTCCCATCATATGGTCATCATTCATTTGAACAAGGCCAGCGAGGTGCTCTGCCCCCCTGCATCTGCCTGTTCTGTTCCACCATTTAGTTCTGTTCCACAGCATAGGATCCTATCCTCCCTCCTAATATCAGTAGCATGTCCCAATAAAGGGCGCTCTTGGAGTTTTTGGATCTAGATGATTTTTGAGGAGATAGGTCTTCAAATCTGGGTTTGACATGGTTTGACATGGGTTTGTGGATGGCTTGTGGCCAGCAAGCCTGAGCACTGAGTAGTAGCTGAAGGAGCTTCAGTTCTTTCAGTCGGGCAGCATTTTGAGATAGATTGAGACCTTGAGGCCCAGGATGCTTTTGAACCTTTCCTCTTGCTGTGCTGCCAGCTCGGTCAGATATCATTCCAAATGGGGCATTGTACTCATCATTTGTCTGATGAGTGATGAGTGAGGGATGAGATCCATGATTGATGATTGAGATGAGAATCCCTTCTCATGATAAGGTGGGCAAATGGTCCCTGGTCTCCTAACTACTTTATTGTGATGGGGGTCTACTACTAAACTACTATCAACCTGGGGTCCCCAGGTCCCTGATCTTCTTTCTTGTGTCTCCATTTCGCTAGCCATTTTAACAGTGGGGTAACCTTGTTTTTCCCGGCGGGTATGAGCACATTTTGGCATTTTAACTTTTAGGGCTTGGGGCCAGCACCGATGGTCAAATCTGTGTGATATCTGTGAGAAGGCGTGTCACTTCGTTTGCTTTTTCCTGCTTCAGCATCAGTCACTATCCCACCTGTGTTTGCAGCATTAACACCTCCTGTGATGCCAAACAAGAGTGCAAAGCTTTGCATCCTATGGGACACTACTTGAGAGGAGCTTTGAACCACACCATCACAGCTTTTTGGCTCTGACAGCGACATCAGCTGACTCAACTGTGGTTTCTGTGACTTGTGAGGTTGCAACATGGGTTTACATTTATGTGTTTTTGTTGATGCTAATGCTGTTTTGTAGCGAAAGGCGAGATGGTATTGTATCGTAGGCTGTATGGACTGCGGCTCTAGTATCATGTGTGGACTCATCAATGGCTTTTTTGGACTTCTTCAAAAAGTTTAAAAAGTTTAAGTTTAAAAGGCATCTGCCTTTTTTGACAAAAAGAAACACCTGGTTGTCCACAATTCAATGTCCTCAATGTTATTGTTAGAGGTGCCATCCATTATAATCCTTCCAGATAAGGCTTGTCAAGGGGTAATTACCGTCGCAGGGTTGCCAGGGGGGGTGCCACATGTGCAACTTGTGGAGAAGGGGTGCCCTCACCAGGTAGGACTTTATCCAGAGGCCAGACCCAGATTTCTGTATTGTCCCTAGCTGATTTCTCCCCCCTTCAATGGTTAGAACAGCTCATTGCAGTTATGAGGGAGGGCTTTTGATGCAGGGTCAGGCCTTTGGAGAGGGGCGTTGGTTGGGCTTTGGGTTGTGGAGGGCTTTTCTCATTTTCACTAGATATTGGGGAATTTGGGGGCTTTGCTCTGGGCCTGGAGATCAGTATGGAGGGGAGTCTGTCCCAGTATGTGGTAATCTTCACATCCAGTAATCAGTTCACATCATTCTAATGGGAGTTTGAGCATTGAATATCTTCTTCTAAAAGCCTTTATCTACTACTTCTAGTATGTCGAGGGATCAGTTGCTAGTGTCCTCTCCAGCTCAACTGGTGAACCTGGGAATATTGAGGCAATGTTACAATTGCCTCATGTACACAGACAATCCTCTCCTTCTCCCACAAAACACAAATACATGCAAGAGATGCAACTATACGGCCAAACTGGAGGCTGAGCTCTCTCAACATAGGACTGGCAAGACCAGACAGGAGGAGAAGGTAACCACACACAATACATACCCAGTCACATATGGCACCATCACAACTTCAAATCATACACATACTCACACAAAGACATACTCGGAGGCTCTGATCAAAAATTTACCAAAACAGCAGAGGCCACCAAAGCAGACACCCAAACAACTACCACCTCACGACCCAACACATGCAACACATAGACCACACAGTCAGAGTGTCAAACAGTCACAGCCCTTAAGGCCAAACAAAATGCCAGACACACTTGTCATTGGTGATTCCATAGTCAGACACACTGACGTCCCGCTCACCAGACTGAGTAAGGAGAAGGTCACAGTAAGCTGCCTGTCGGGCGCTAGAATCCGCCACATAACGCAAGCACTCAGGTCTCTCAACAGCAGGTACAAGTACGACTCAGTCACTGTCCACGCTGGTGTCAACGACCTGAGACGTACCTCCTTGGACTACATGAAAAGGGACATCGAGGAGCTCTCTGATTATGTAGCCCAGGCAGGTATGACCCTGACCTTGAGCAGTATCCTATGTTCACCTGGAATGATGCCACAATACAGTGATAAGATGATCAGCTTTAATAATTGGCTTAAATTCTGGTGTCATTCAAAGGGGATCCAATGTCTGTCTGCCTGGGATGACATGCTGGACAAGCCACGCTGCTTCGCAAGGGACGGCTTGCACCTGTCACCCCTGGGCTTCCGGATATTGGCAAAGGCTCTTGCCACCCCCATAGTGCCTTTTTAGGCAAGGCTCAAATTCTAAACCTACCACCCTAGAACACCAAAAAGGAAAAAAACTAAGGGTAATGCTGCTCAATGCCAGAAGTCTCAATCTCAAGATGCACGCACTCGAGGCCCTTCTCAATATGGAGAACATCAATGTCTGTGCTGTGACAGAAACCTGGTTCAAGGCTCCTGAGAGCACCCCAGCACTAACAGGTTTCACCTCATATCATGCGTTCCGCCCCCAAAATCCGGACAACACCAAGAAAGGAGGGGGGGGGTGTCCATATTCATAAAGGACACCCACACCTCAAGGTTGGTGGCAACGCACGATGCATCGGAGACCATCCAGGTGCAATTAACCATAGGCAAGACTGCTCTGCAATTTGTAGCATGTTAAAGCCCAACCTCTCAAACTCAGGAAACTCACATGGCCTTCCTGAAAACATTGGAGTGGATAAATGTATCTCCAAACACCATCATACTAGGTGACTTCAACTACCCTAATATAGACTGGGAACACTACTCAAGCCCGAACACTCTAACCCAAAGATTCCTGGAGTTCATAAACTCAAATGCCATGGAACAACTAGTCACCATCCCCACAAGAGGAGAAAACATACTTGATCTCATCATCACGAACATGGGATCAAAATGTTCAACACCGGAAGTATACCCCTCACTGGTGAGATCAGATCATAAACTAATCTCGCTGGAGGTCCTCATCCCGCCCCACCTGAAACAAAAAGACCAGTGAAAACTTCTCAAAAGCCGATTTCACACTTCTAAAAACTAGTGTGGTCTCCTTTAAGGCCCCTGAGCCAGTGGTAAACATTACTCAAACCGCTGAATCACTTACAAATACCTTCTACCAGCACCTACAGGACTGCATGGATCAGGCAATCCCAAACAAAACTAAGACTCTCTGTACCAAAGGCAAGCGTCCAGTCTGGTGGACCCCAGCCATAAACAAGCTCTACAACAAAAGGAGGAAGCTACTACAAGATAGAGCAAAATCCTTGAAAGGTAAGACACCTTTGATCATTATAAGTAAAAACTAAGAGCTCTCATAAAATCATCCAAGGCAAATTTTGAGAGAAAAATCGCCAAGGACTCTAAAGACAATCATAAGGCCTTCTTTAGCTACGTTAGAAACCTAGGAGGAAACTCCCAGATATGCTCAGAATTAGTTCAAAATGATGTGAAAATTACTGAACCTACACACATTGCTAACATACTGGCTGACAGGTTCAGTGCAAACTTCTCCCCCCCCCAAAAGGAGAGATATCTATTCCAGAGGATTGTAGCCCCAAACATCTCCAACGCCCAGGTGAGAACTGCCCTCACTAAGGCAAAAACACAGCATCCATGGGACCGGATGGTGTCCCCGGCTGTGTGCTTCATGAACTCAACGAGGAATTAAACCCACAGTTAGGACAGCTGTTTAATCTTAGCCTCACCTCAGGATACGTACTCCAAGGAGTGGCGCACGCACTGTGGTCCCACTTCATAAGGGCGGTGCCTCCACAGACCCTGGAAATTACCCCCATTAGCTTGACAAGCCTTATCTGCAAAGCCATGGAGAGGATCATAATGGAACTCATAAATAAAGACATAGGGAACTTGCAGACTTTGGATCCAACCCAGTTTGGCTTTGTCAAAGGCAGATCCTGCCTCTTAAACTTGGTTGACTTTTTCGAGACAGTCACCAAGGCCATTGATGAGGGAAAGGCAGTCCATACAGCCTACCTCGACCTGGCAAAGGCCTTCACACAATACCCCACTCAGGTATCATCGAAAAACTCATCAGCTTGAATGTAAACCCATACATCACAAGATGAGTTGCAAACTGGCTAAGTGACAGAACCCACAGGGTCAGAGTTGCTGGAGCCATGTCAGACTCAAAGCCTGTCACAAGTGGTGTCCCACAGGGCTCAGTCCTGGGTCCACTCTTGTTCGGCATCTACTTTTCTGAAGTACAAGCAAACACAGGAGGGTTATGGCTGACAAAGTTTGCAGATGACTGCAAACTGGGCCATAGTCGAAAACACATCTGACACAGATATCCTCCAGAAGGGCCTCACAGAAACGGATAACTGGTGCCAGAGCCATGGCCTGAAGTTAAACGCCAAAAATGCATAGTCATACCCTTCGGGAAAAACAAGGTTACCCCTAGCTACCATATAGGTGGCAATCCACTGAGCACAGAAAAGTCATCAGGGATCTGGGGACCCAAGTTGACAGCAGCCTTCGCTTGACACTCATGTTGCTAAAGTAGTTAGGAAAACCTTCTATAATCGCCCACCTGATCATGAAGGGATTCACATCTAGATCAAGGGAGGTCATCGTCCCCTGTACTCATCACTCATTAGACCTATGATTGAGTACAATGCCCGTTCGAATGTATCTGACCAGACACCTGATGCAGCTTGAAAGGCCCCAAAAGTTCCTCACCAAAAGGATAAAGGGTCTCAAAAATATGTCTTATGCTGCCCAACTGAAAGAACTCCAGCTCTATTCAGTCTCATACCGCTTGCTCAGAGGTGACCTGTGCCTGACATATAAGGCCATGTCAAACCCAGATTTGATGACTATGCTTCACCTCAAAAAATCAAGATCCCTCAGAACCACAAGGGCGGGTGACTTAAACCTTGACACGGTTATAAATAGAACGTGCTGGAGGGACAGATTCATCACCCAGAGACTCCCCATGCTGTGGAACAAAATCCCGGTACATGTGAGGCAGAGCACCTCACTGGCCTTGTTCAAGAGGAATCTTGACCAATGGATGGGAGATCGCAGATATACCCCAGGGATTACTAAAGTGTCGCTGCTTGACAGAGGCACAGAAAAAATGATAGGCATAGTTTTTATTCAAACTAAAGGGGTGGCGAAAGCCACATAACTATGGGCTAGGCTTATAAATGCCCTTGGGCAGATAGCCTAGTATGAACCTATGAACCTAAGAATGCCGTACAGCTACAGTGGTCCCACTCCACAAAGGTGGTGCCACAACAGACCCCGGAAACTATCGCCCCATAAGCCTGACTAGTCTGGTCTGTAAAGCTATGGAGCGTATTATCATGGAACTCATAAACAAAGACATTGGGAGCCTCCAGACACTGGACCCTACCCAATTTGGCTTTGTTAAGGGCAAATCTTGCCTCTTAAACCTAGTTGATTTCTTTGAAACAGTTACCAAAGCCATAGATGAGGGCAAGGTAGTCCACACAGCCTACCTGGACCTCGCAAAAGCCTTTGACACAATACCCCACTCGGGCATCATAAATAAGCTTACCAACTTAAATATCAACCCCTATATCACAAGATAGGTTGCAAACTGGCTCAGAGATAGAACCCACATGGTCAGAAACACAGGTGCCATGTCCGAATCCAAACCAGTTACAACTAGTGGCCCACAGGGCTCAGTTCTGGGACCTCTCTTGTTCGGTATATACTTCTCTGAGGTTCAGGCTAACACGGGGGGATTATGGCTGACAAAGTTCGCAGAGGACTGCAAACTGGGGGCCATAATCAAATCTCCAGCTGATACAAGCATCCTCCAAAAGGGTCTCACACAGACGGATGCTTGGTGCCAGAGCCACAGCCTCAAGCTAAATGCTAAAAAGTGCATAGTCATCCCCTTTGGGAAAAACAAGGTGCCCACAAATTACCACATAGGTGGTAATCCATTAAGTACGGAAGTAGTAATTAGAGATTTGGGGACCAACGTAGATAGTAATCTCTCCTTTGATAATCACGTTGCCAAAGTGGTTAGAAAGACCTTCTATATAGCCCACCTTATCACGAAAGGGTTCGCATCTAGATCAAGAGAGGTCACTGTGCCCCTCTACTCGTCACTCATCAGGCCCATAATTGAATACAATGCCCCTTTTGAGACACCTGCAGCAACTGGAGAGACCCCAAAAAGTACCTCACCAAGAGGATCATGGGCTACAAACAGATGTCCTATGCAGCTCAACTAAAGAAACTCCAGCTCTACTCAGTTGCTTACTGCCTACTCAGAGGCGATCTACGCCTGACGTACAAAGCCATGTCAAACCCAGAATTAATGGACATGCTCCACCTCAAAAAATCCAAGTCCCTTAGAGCTACATGCTCCAGGGACCTAAACCTCAGCACAAAAATAAATAGGACATGCTGGAGGGACAGATTCATTTCCCAGAGGCTCCCCTCACTCTGGGATAGAATCCCAATTCATAGCCCCTCACTGACCCTCTTCAAGCGAAATTTGTACGCGTGAATGGGAAATCGCAAATTCACCCCTGGGATCTCTCCTGTGTCCCTGCTAGACAGAGGCACAGTAATTTTAAAAGGGTACCTTCTGTGACCTACTTTACAGAGGCACAGTAGGCTATTCTAATAGGGAGGCGGAAGCCAAATACACTCTGGCTAGGCTTATAAATGCCCTAGGGCAGATAGCCTAGTATCTACCTATGAACCTATGCCTACAGTAGTGAGGAAATCATTCCATGTTGTGCAACTTGCAAAGAAAAGGTACGGCATCAAGGTCCAAGGAAGTCATTGTTCCACTTTTTTCGGCATTCAGACATATCATTGGAGTACAATGCCCCCTTTGATAATGTACCTAACCAGGCAGATCCAACAAATGAAAAGCCAAAGTCAGACATTAGAAATTCATACTTTTCAAACATTCTGTCCTGCCTACAGCTTTGCACATACATTTGAATTTTGCGAGGTCTCTTCTCTGTGACCTTCCAACACTCAAGTCTAACGTTATGTGGAGCACCACCCCTTGTGGGAAACCCATCATGCTGCAGGCATGCTGTAGTTTAACAGGACGTCCTATGACACCTTTGTTGCTGAAAAAAATACATAAATGTATAAAGTGTGCCCTTGAAAGTATGGCACCCTAGGGGGCAACTAGTTGGCCCATGAGCAAAGTCAGCCCTACAAACACTATTGCAGAAGGCCTGGTTAATTTTCTAGGTCTAGAAGCTCTGCCTGCCATGTACAGGGAAGATGGCCATCTCTGCCTAGGAGACCAGCTCTACAGACTTTTGCTCCTTAGGGGCAAGCTCATCCTCTAGATGTCAACATACAGATACGGTCATCGATGAGGTAACGGTATCTGCTGCAAATGTGTCATCCAGACCACAATGAAGACACCTGACCCACCAAATGTCTCAAGCCAGCTCCACAGATCTCTGCCATGGGGCAACTGCTGCTTGCAACAGGACACAGATGTAGTTACACCACACCACTGGTGTGTGTGTGTGTGTGTGTGTGTGTGTGTGTGTGTGTGTGTGGGGGGGGGATATCATGCCATATGTACATATGGTCCATGTACTTAGACCCTGCATCATCCCACATGACCTCACCATACATGAAGATGGCTACTATTTGCCACCACACTGGCATGTGTATACAGCGCAGTGCTGTCTGCACCCACAACAAGATGATGGGGCCTATGGTCAACAATTCAGAAGTACAGTTTAGTGAATTCATACTAAATCTCATCAGTCTAGTGACATATTCCCCTTGCTCCATAGTAAAGGGATCTCAAAATTAGTATGCAAAACTGTCAAGGTTGCCATACTGTACAGCCCCCATAAGTTTTGGGCTTCATTGTTATTAATCTACTGCTTGCATCACACTCCCCCAAGTTTTGTTTTTTGATCTCTGAATACTAGCCACATATAATGCTTTTCTAACCTGCTGTTAAAAAAAAAAAAAAAAACTTACCACAGTTCGAAACGTGCAACATTATGATGCTTTCTACAGAACAAGTGGCAGTCATGCATATTACAGTACTCAGCTAGCAGTCAGAAATCTGTGCAAAATTGTTCAACATTTTAGCTTTGCATTGCTCATATGCTTTCCTGCAAGGTCATAAGATTCCTGAAAGGCCACATTTCTCCAAGGATAAAAAGCACTAGTGAAACTAATTAATGACTGAGAGTTGTTGAGAGTACAACTGCAACTTCAGATTGAAATTGACTAGACCATTGAAACTTCCTGTAAGCACCCCTCTCCCAAACCTCTGCAGACAAAGCTGGGACATGTTCAGAAAGCTAGAATGAAAATGTAAACAGACCAGAATTAAAAAAAAAAAAAAAAATTTATGGGACTGTCCCTCTAATGTTAACATGCCAAGATCTTCAGCTACATATCTATGTGGATGGGATATAAAAGTGTAGTGTTCCTTGACCTATCACAAGCATTTGATGCAGTCTCCCATACTAAACTGCTAATAGTACTTAAAATTAAAACTAACTACCCCCACACTATTATAGTTTCGAGACTACCTCTCTCAGCGCCAACAAGCCATTTTCCTTTTCCACACTTCTTGTGAAACTACGAGTACCCCAAAGATGAATTCTAGGACCCTTACTTTTCATTACATTCACAAAAACCTTCACAAAGCCACCTCTCTAGCAAACCAGGTTCAATATGCTGACAACTCTCTAATCTGCTCTGTCCCCAACCCTCCAACAACTACAAAATCAAGACCAAAGAAGCCATTATATTCATCGAAACCGGCTATCAAACTCCCAGTCAATACTAAATCCTAAAAAAGGTCAGACTTATGCACTTTCATCCCTCCAAACAGTACCTATTCCCCCATTTACTAGTTTTGCATTGGATACTACCCTTCTCTCTCCTGTGGCATAAACCAAAATTACTAGGTGCCATCACGGACCCCAATATGAAATTTAACAAACATATAGCTCTAACAATAAGAAAAGTCCACAAAAACTAGGTACCCTTTACATATGTAAAAACTTACCAACAGTAAAGTCATCTTAGCTCAAACCCATGTTTTCTCATCTTGACTGTATGCCTCTTCTGGTCTAGTTAATCTAAACAAGTGCAATTTAAATAAATTATCTGCATGCTACAACAAAATAGCAACATCTGCCACAAACTCCTACTATCAAAACCACTGTCAAGTCCTAAAATAACTTTCCTGGCTGGAACTTCCAAATACCTTAGCCCTAAACAACTTGTTCTAAGCTCACCAAATACTGTACCATCCTAAAACAAAACTTCCGTCTTCCAACACCTGATCACACTCTACTCCAATTACCAAGAAGTAAAATCCACTAACAAGGCTCTAATTGCAATCTCCAAAACCCAT